>NC_056050.1:10722793-10834423 GCF_004379255.2 Salvia splendens | reverse complement strand
CCGGAAAAGTACGCCGGCGCCTCCTACTAAAGGCAATGGTCGTAAGAGATTTGTCCCGTCTCCGATGCCCGAGGACAAGCAACTAAGGAAGAAGATAGACTTCGGTGAGGAGGAAGGACCTGCGGCCGGTAGTCCCAAATGCAAAGGATCCTGTTCCCGGCGACTCCGTTCCTCGACTTGGGGTCTCTTTCAGGATGGAGGACCCCGAATTGCCTCATAAGAAGGAAGAGGAAGTGGAGCATTGGAATGAATGTGAAGAAGGAGTTCGATGGCCCCAACGGTAGAGAACCGTACCGGAGAGAAGGAGGCGGCCCGCCGGAATCTGCTGCTCCCGCCGTCGAGCTTATGGCCGTTTCCGGCGAAGTTCCCCCCCTCCACAATCCCCAACCAAAGCTTGCTAGGTCACGTGAAGTACAAGCTGCCCCATGTTTGTCCCTGCCCCATTGGAAAGTGGAAAAGCAAAACCTACCTAACCCTGAGGCAGGTACAAAAGTTGACTTGGAAAGCACCAATCCACCTTTCCTACCTAAGCCATCATGGTACAAGCAAACTTGCCTAAAATGTTAGCAAGTACAATAGCTCCCCTAGAAAGTGCCTTCTCCCCTTTCCCCTCTTGTATGGCACGAGCTGTATCGTTGGATTCTCCACCAAGGAACCCAAAACTAGATGAGATCCTACACCTTGCAGCGTTGGACTCGGTGGAAATGCTGGATGCAGCGGGCGGCGCAGCCTCTTCGTACCGGAAACCTTACCGGCGGCCAGTTACAAACCTCCGGAGTTCCCCAAAACTCTTCGGGATGCATGCAAAAGTATCACACACACCTTGGGATGGGAGTGGACCTTCTCTTGAGGACTCTTCCTCCTCTCGAACGAGGACGAACTAGCAAGATCCGAGCTTCGTTTGAGGCCAGCTCGAAACATTATAGTGCGGAGCTCGGCCAGCCGGGCCTAAGTCGAACCCTAACGCCAACCGAGAAAAGCTTGTTACCGAGACGACGAACAAGGCCACGCCTAGTGCCGAGATGGTTGTAGTGACAAGGGAAACACCAACACCCAACGATACGCCTATGGATGATGCCGAGAAGATCCACACGAGAATGAGAATGAAAGGCCGAGAAGACCACACCGAGAATGAAAAGGCCGAGAAGATCCACAGAGAATGAAAAAGGCCGAGAAGATCCACACACCGAGAAGGGAAAAACGAAAAGCCGAGAAGGGCACACAACGGCAACGTAGGTGCCGAAGAAGACCCTAACCGAGAATGAAAAGCCGAGCACAACAAACAGAAGAAAGAAGTGGAAATACACCTATGTCCACGGCGGATGCCGCAACACAAGGGCTGAATGCAGTTAATCAACATGGGGGGGTAGATGATACCCGGGGCCCTCGTCGTGGCCGAAATCGATGGCGGACTTGTTTAAGGGTACACCTTTGGCTCGGCGAGTAACACTCTACAAGGCGGGGGGTGAAGGCGCCTCAAGCCACACCCGACCGGCCGAAAAAGTTGGCGGACATGCTTAAAAGCTCGACTGACCCTAACGGCCCTCAAGCCTTTGAGCCGGATAAGCTCCAAAAATATTGGATTTGCCTCTGTGTTCGACAACATCCCGGCCATTTACTTCTCCGGAGCGGAAACTCAAAAGCTAGCTGAGCGCATGGGCCACGCCATTGTGGGTAAGTTCTCTCACTCTATCCCCACGGGACTTCAAATCCAAAAGACCCTTAATAATATTAAACTTCGGTGTGGATTTATTTAGTTGGAAGTACATTAATGCTAAACACATTCTCATTCAATGCGAGGACTTGGCGGACTATGCCCGAATCCTTGGAGGCCAAAGGGTACGCCCGTATGGCTCATTGACCGACACCCGATGAGGGTCTTCAAATGGTCCCCGGACTTTGATGCATATTGCGAGAGTCCCCCATTGCGGCAATTTGGTGCAACCTAATTGGCCTCCCCATTCATCTTTTCGACCAATCTGCCTTATTCGCCATCGGCAAGCTTCTCGGCACTCCAATACAATTGATCGAGCCACGGCAACAAGACTCGGCTTCATTTGCCCGAATTTTGCATCGAGATAGACATCACAAAACCGCCTCCGAAAAGAGATAATCCTTGACCTTGGTGGGCAGAATGCGATGAGAGAACCAATGTGTTTTTGCAGCGAGTCCGATGGGACAAAATACCATCATTTGCCAAGAATGCAAACACGTTGGCCATACAAGTGAGGTGTGCTATGCGACGGGCAAGAAGGAACGGCCGCCGAAGAGAAATTACCCACAACGGCCCGCCAAAACAGCCACAACCCGAGAGACAAACCAGAGAAGGGGAAAAAAGATACGGGAAGAATGTCAACAACTCCATGAAGGAAACGTCAAAAGGGAAAGAAAACAAGGCAAGGGAAGTGATCGCAACCAAACAATAACAAAAACAATGGGGAGGATACCGGTGGTATTTCTTGGGAGGGACCGGACATTAAGGTGACTCTACTTTGGGAGCAGATCGAGCTCCGGAACTCAAAATGCGGGGCTCAAGCCCGAGGTTGGGAAGTCCCCGCCGAACGGGGGGGGGGAACCTTTCGCACCCCACCACCGAACCACCAACACCACGTGGGGGGAACATGGAAGTGGAGTGGGGCTCCCCCAATGCGAGGCGCTCGGTTCACCAGATTATCGAAGGATCGAAGAATCCGAGGAGGAGGAGGAGCGCGCGCGCCATGCTATGACAAGGGGCGTGGGTCTTTTCGGCAAAAAACCAACAGTAGTACTAACCAATATTACTCTCTCATGGCGAATGGAGAATTTGATGTTGAGAATTGTGGGGATGTGGACGAAGACCCATGGAGTTGTGAGAGTTGACGGGGGGACGAGAGTTTGGAGGCAACATTCCGGCGACGACGCGAGGAGGCGGCCCCCGAACAAAGAGCAACACCGCATTGACTATCAAGGAGGGCCTTCATCCTCTTTGGGTACGCACCCTTCTTGTCAATGATGTCTTACAATTTCATGTTTTGGAACGTGAGGGGGATCGCGAACGCGCCCACTCAAAACGTTTTTAAAAAGACTTATTAGTTGTCATAATGTTTTATTTCTTGCAATAATGGAACCGCTCACTCCCCCGGACCCGGACCGATTCTCCAAAGCCTTGGGGCTACCCTACATTGGTTCGAACACGAACGGGAAGATTTGGTTGTTTTGCGGAAGAGGGGTCCACCTTTGAATTGAGGATGACTCGGAACAAATTCTTCACGGGCGCCTCAAGTCCCACCGCCTTGCTAGACCGTGGCCATTTCAGCCGTGTACGCCAAATGCACAAGGGTCGAAAGACATCACTTATGGGACAAGATGAGGAGATCGCCGGGCCTCTCGAGGGAACACCTTGGATCATCGGTGGTGATTTCAACACCATCCTATCACACAAGACAGAGTCGGAAGTGATACCAACCGGCAAGCCGAGATGGTTGATTTTGCGGAGGCAACGGAAGATTGTAGGCTGCTTGACCCTGGTTTTGATGGAGCGGCATTCACTTGGGCCAAGAATGGCCTTTTTGAAAGGTTGGATAGAGTGCTTGTCAGTGAGGAATGGACTAAGACCTTCGAGGCTACCGGGTAACGAATCTCCCCCGGGTTTCCTCGGACCATGGACCAGTTCTTGCAAGGTGCACGAAGCTGAACACATCCGCTGGAGCCAAGGCATTCAGGTTCCAGAACATGTGGATCCGGCATGAAGGATTCATGGCCGTAGTGCAAAAAACATGGGAGGACCACGGGGGCGGCGGGTGGACTCTAAACATTCAAATCAAGCAGGCCAGAGTTTAAAAAGGCTCTTAAGGAGTGGAACAAAGAGGTTTTTGGGAACATCCATGCTAACCTAAAGGAAAAGGAGGAGAAATTGCTGTGGCTCAAGCTAGTTTCGAGGCAAGGCCGACACCGAATCACAGGACAGCAATCAACAAACACATTGCCGAGTACATCCTTTTGTTGAGAATGGAAGAAGATTTTTGGCGACAGAAGGCAGCCTTGAGGTGGCTTGCCGAGGGAGAGAAAAATACCCGGTTCTATCAAAGCTGGGTGAAACAAAAGAGGGTCCGTCTCCGCATCCACTCAATTCGTGCCAATGGGCAGGAGCTCACCGAGGAAGCCGAGATTAAAAAAGTCCGCAGTGGAGTTTTACCAACAACTCCTTGCCCCCAACAATCCGACACTTGAAGATCCAGACCTCGACCTAATCCAGCAGGTCCACTCAGCCGAGCAGTTCGTTGGCATCGCAGACGCCCCAAGTGCGGATGAGGTCAAGAGTGCCACCTTTTGCATTTCCGGAGATAGTGCACCGGACCCGACGGCTTCTCGGCCACTTTCTATCAAGCCTGCTGGCACATTGTGGGGCCGGAGGTAGTGGGAAGCAATCAGACAGTTCTTCAGAGGGCCTTCCTGCCAAGGAGCATCACGGCCACAAGCATTGTCCTTATCCCAAAGAAGGCCTCGCCAGAGTCATGGACCGACTACCGACCCATTAGTCTTTGCAATGTTTTAAAACAAGATCATTACCAAGGTACTCACCTCTCGACTCTCCCCTTCCTTCCACAGGTCATCTCCCCAAACCAAAGTGGGTTTGTCAAAGGCCGGCTCCTTAACGACAACGCACTACTGGCTCAAGAAATGTTCCATGAGCTTGCTAGATGCTCTCCAGCGCCTAATGTGGCTGTTAAATTGACATGGCTAAAGCCTATGATAGGGTCCAATGGCCATTCCTCTTCAAAGTTTTACGCCGTATGGGATTCCCGGATTCATGGATTTCACTTATGGAGAGGTGTATTGGTTATTGCTGGTTCTCGGTTCTTGTTAACGGGGCACCCTCGGGCTTCTTTAGATCAACTCGAGGACTTCGACAAGGAGACCCGATCTCCCCTGCTCTGTTCGTGATCGCTGCGGAATACCTGTCCCGAGCCTTAGATAAGCTCATCCTTGGCCAAAAGGACATGACGTTCAAAGCCTCCGGAGATGCATGGAGATCAGCCATCTAGCCTATGCGGACGACATAATTATCTTCACTCAAGCGGCGGCAATTCCTATGCGCCGGCTAAGAGCTTGTCTCGAGAAGTATGAAAGAGTCTCCGGCCAACAAGTCAGCCTTGCCAAGAGTAATTTCTATATCGCCGAAAACCATGAGCATTGGGCAAACTTGATCCAGGCGGAAGGAGGCTTCTCTAGAGGGGCCTTCCCTTTTCTCTACCTCGGTGTCCCTATCTACCGTGGTGTCAAGCGCACGGACATGTTCCTCTTCCTACGGGAAAAGATTGCAAGAAGGATTTCAGGGGCACACCGTCACCTCTCTTTTGGAGGAAGGCTCACGTTGATTAAGAGCACTCTTGAAGCGATCCCTTGCACATCTTCCAAGCCGTCGAGCCCACGACCGGTACCCTAAAGCAACTTGATCAACAAATGGCCCGATTCTTTTGGGGGTCTACGAATGAGAAGAAGCGGACCATTGGATTGGATGGGAACAAATGTGCCGCCCTACTGAAGAAGGAGGCCTTGGGATCCGAAAAACTAAGGAGGTCCTCCGCGCCTTCAATATCAAACTTTGGTGGCGCTTTCGGGAGCAAAACTCCCTTTGGGCAAGATACATGATGGAAAATATTGCACCAACTCCACACCGCTCACCTTGAGACTGCCGAGCAGGAGTAGCCCTACGTGGAGAAGGCTCTCAAGAGCCTGGCCCCTCGCGCAACCGCACATGAGATGGCTAGTGGGACAAGGGGACATCTACTTCTGGGATGACATTTGGTTTGGTAATAGTCCTCTGAGGGAAATTAGCCTTGATGATAGGGGAAGACCAACCACCCGGGTTTCGGAGTTCATTACAAATGGTGTTTTGGGATGTGCCCAAGCTCCAACTCCTTCACAATCAGGCCGGCCTCCCTCAGCATGTTATCGATGGCATCATTAATACACCGATCCTCCATGACGAACAGGATATCCTTAGGTGGAACCTCTCTAAGCATGGGGAATTCACGGTGGCTTCGACATGGGACACACTCCGAGGGCGAAACCCGATCATCCAAGGTTTGGGGGACGTTTGGAAGGCGGGACTCACCAACTCATAGCCATCTTTATCTGGAGGCTACTCTCCAATCGGGTGCCGGTTGACACAAAACTTCAATGGCGGGAGATTGAGCTAGCCTCTAAGTGCCAATGCTGCCCAATTCGACCGAACATTGAGTCCCTCCAGCACCTCTTCATTCAGGGATTCGGAGCCCGTAGAGTATGGAGAGAATTTGATGAATGGTTTGAAGTACATCCCCCCGCCTCTCAATCAATGACACAATCCCAACGAGAATTGAAGTTTGGATGCAAAGATGCAATCAGCCGAATAGGAAGCACCTTAGCCGAGCCATGCCCTACCTCATCCTATGGTTCATCTGGTCGGAGAGGAATAGGAGCCGACACCAAGATACAAGATTTAAACCCCACAATGTAATATAGCAGGTCCACATGTACATCCGGAATTCTATGGCAAACGGGTGCCTGAAGCCGAAGCACTGGCGAGGAGTTAAACTTGGAATTAACATCCCTCAACAAGCGGAAGCCATTCGGGCGTTGCCTCTCGCCATGGCGATCAAATGGGAGCCACCGGACCCCCCTGGATTAAAGTGAATACGGATGGTTCCTTCAATGAAGCGATCAACAAAGCAGGAGGGGGAGGAGTCATTCGCGATTTCTCGGGTAAAATGCTTGTGGCCTTTTGCATACCTTTGAAGCACAATCGGCTCTGGAGGCGGAATTGTTGGCAATGATCCACGGGCTGAACATCGCCAAGGAATTTGGCCTCCCTATTTGGATCGAATCAGACGCCGAACAAGCTATCAAATTGATTAATGGGGCAGGATGGGGACCGGCGCTAGCCCGGGAAGCCATGGCGCATCTGATCCTTCTTAAGCGTCAACTTAAATTCCGTGCCACTTCATTCACCGGGAGGGAAACAAGGCGGCGGACTTCCTTGCGAGAATGGGACTAGGGAGAGATAGAGGCCAACAAATGCAACAAGACTCGGTGCCGAGAGAGCTTGCGGACCTCGTCCGCATGGATCAAATGGGTCTTTCACATGTTCGTACCCTAGGAAGGGACGGGGACTAGAATTGTTTTCACTTGCTCTTGCTCTGTTTCCTTACTCTGTAGCTCTGTGTAACTGCTCGTGGTGTTTGAGGAAGTATGATGGGGTCCGAACCATGTTGGATCGGACCGCATACTACTCTTGTAATGTTGGTGGCACACCACTTTCGGTGTGGCCAAGTTCTGTTTAATTGCCTTGTTGAAATATAGGGATGAGGGACCCACGAACCCTCCACCATGACGGTTGTTTTGAAAAAAAAAAAAAAAAAAAAAAAAAAAAAAAAAAAAAAAAACCGGATCCGGGCAAGGGTCTATGCCAAAGGGGGAGACCGAGCCGGGGACACACAAAGAGAAGAGCGGTGCGGAAGCGGCTCCTAGCTTGAAAGCAACACCGAGGGTGCAAGCCCAGGTAGATGACGATGGTTTCCAAGTGGTGTCTAGGAAGAAGAAAGGAAAGGTCCACGAGGGTGATGGGTACATCAGAGCTCTCCACAATGATAAGTTGCACCTTAAGGAGAACGTAGCAACGGTCTTTTGGGGCCGACGACTCGGGTGCAAATGAGCCGGGCATTGGCTCAATGAGTGTATCAGGTGGGTTCCTAAGCCGGGAAATGGAGGGCTTCATCGAGGACCTCGATCCGGGAGGGGTTGTCCCATGTGGGGGCACCCTATCGCGGGCCTCAACTAGGTGACGGACTTAAGTTTTGACGATGCGATGGCTGCATCATTATAATTGTAATAGGGATGCTAAGAGTATTTAGATGACCACCCTAGTTTATTGGGAGGCCTCGTTGTACTCTAATGGTCGTGGTGAGCCGTCACTTTTGGGCGGCTCAATGGTTGTTTGTTTTGGCTGCAATTGCTGTTGGTAATGCACAGGTGTGGGTCCGCCTTAACCCTCCACCTCGGGGTGCTTTTTTAAAAAAAAAAAAAAAAAAAAAAAAAAAAAAAAAAAAAAAAAAAGTCCATTGAAATATCCTCCCAAGGTGCACTAGGAATTGGTAACGGTTTGTACAAACCATGTGGGTGTGATTTAGACTTGGCTTGCATGCAAGTTATGCATCTTTTACAAATTCTTTCAACATCCACACGCATTTTAGGCCAAAAGAAATGTTCAAGCAAAACATTCATTGTCTTATGGACTCCAAAATGACCCATTAAACCACCACCATGAGCTTCACGCACAAGCAATTCACGCATAGAACCTTTAGGAATGCATAATTTGTTTTCTCTAAACAAATAGCCATCATGCCTATAGAACTTGTCAAATGCAGCATGCTCACAAGCTAAATAGATAGAAGAAAAGTCCGGGTCATTATCATACATTTCCTTAATCAACTCAAAACCAAGCAACTTAAAACTCAAAGTAGTGATCAAAATGTACCTCCGAGATAATGCATCAGCCACAATATTTCTTTTCCCTTTTTGTATTTGATTACATAGGGAAATGATTCAATGAATTCCACCCACTTAACATGTCTCTTGCTAAGCTTACCTTGACCTTTCAAGTACTTGAGAGATTCATGATCCGTGTGAATTACAAACTCTCTAGGCCACAAGTAATGCTGCATGTTTCCAAAGCTCTAACCAAAGCATATAACTCCTTGTCATACGTTGGATAGTTCAATTGAGCTCCTTTCAACTTTTCGCTAAAGTACGCGATTGGCTTCCTATCCTGCAACAAAACAGCTCCTATGCCTACCCCCAGATGCATCACATTCAAGCTCAAACATGTTATCAAAGTTAGGCAAAGAAAGAATTGGTGCAGTTGTAAGTTTTTCTTTAAGGAGATTAAAAGCATGTTCTTGTTTTTTCTCCCCAATAAAAACAAACATCCTTTTTCACAATTTCATTCAAAGGTGCAGCAATTGTACTAAAATCCTTGACAAACCTCCTATAAAAACTAGCAAGACCATGAAAACTTCTAACTTGTGCTACATTTTGAGGAATTGGCCATTCTAAAATAGCTTTCCACCTTCTCTTTTTTCCATTTCAATCCCATTAGCACTTATAACAAAACCCAGAAAAACAACTTTATCCATGCAAAAAGAACACTTTTTGAGATTTGCATACAATGATTCTTTTCGTAAGGTATCCAAAACTGTACGCACATGGTTAAGATGTTCATCTTCACATTTTTGCTATAGACAAGAATATCATCAAAATAAACAACCACAAATTTTCCAATGAATTTTCTCAAAAACATGGTGCATCAACCTCATGAAAGTACTTGGTGCATTAGTTAAACCAAAAGGCTATTACTAACCACTCATATAGACCAAATTTTGTTTTAATAAGGCTTGTTTTCCATTCGTCTCCTTCTCTAATTCGAATTTGATGATAACCACTTTTCAAATCGATCTTACTAAACACAACAGAACCATGCAATTCATCAAGCATATCATCTAGCCTAGGAATAGGATAGCGATACTTTACCGTGATTTTGTTGATTGCTCGGCAGTCGATGCACATCCTCCATGATCCATCTTTCTTAGAAACAACAATTACCGGAACAGCACATGGACTCATGCTCTCACGGATTTTTCCATTTTTTTTTTTTTTTTTTTTTTTTATCAAACACCTCTACGGTGGAGGGTTCGTGGGACTCACGGATTTTTCCATGTCCAACAACTCTTGCACTTGCCTTTGAATTTCCTTAGTCTCTTCGGGATTGGCTCTATAGGCTGGTCGATTTGGTAGAACTGCCCCGGGAATAAGGTCAATTTGGTGTTCAATACCTCTTAATGGCGGTAATCCACTTGATTCTTCCACGGGAAAAACATCTTCGAATTCCTGTAAAAGAGACACAAAGCACTTGGCAAAGAAGTGGTTAATTCGTTAGTGGTAAACAAAGACTGTTTGTACACTAAGATGAAAACACTCTTTTTTTTCAACTATTGCACTCTTTATTTCTCTTGCTCCCACATAAAAGTTCTTTTTTTCATTCGGACTCTTTTCACTTGACTCTTTTTCAATGCCCTCACCTTTTTTCCTCTCATTCTTACTTTTCTCTCGACTCTTTTTTCACTCGACTCTTTTTTCAATGCTCTCACTTCTTTTCCTCTCAACCTCAACGAGCTCTCCTTGCTTGTGACAATTTCTGTTGGTCCTCTTGAACTTGTTGAGGTGTTAAAGACACAAGCATAATAGACTTGTTGTTGTGCTTGAAGGTGTAGTGGTTGTGAAATCCATCATAAGTCACTCTACGATCAAACTGCCATGGCCTCCCCAAAAGAATGTGACTAGCATGCATTTTTTTTTTTTTTTTTTTTTTTTTTTTTTTTTTTTTTTTTTTTTTTCAAACACCTCTACGGTGGAGGGTTCGTGGGTCCCTCATCCCTATATTTCCAAAAGTGATAATTACAAGGCGTGGCCACACCCAAAAGTGGTGTGCCGTAACAAATTCAAGAGTAGTATGCGGTCCGATCCCACAAAGTTCGGACCTCATCATACTCCTTTCCAAAATACAATTAACCAAAAAGCTAGTCACTAGTGTCTCCCATCGTCTCATGATCAACTTTGATGCCCGTCCCCGTCTAGGTTTCGGATGTGCGGACACTCCCATCTCGTCCAATCTAACCAAGTCCAACAGTTCTCTCGGTGCTGAGTTGTAGTGCATTCGTAGGCCACTGTCTTGGACTAGCCCCATTTTTCGCAAGGAAGTCCGCCGCTTTGTTCCCCTCCCTGTGTATGAAGGTGGCTCGGAAATTGAGATGGCGTTTTGAGAATGGTTAGTTGCGCCACCGCTTGCCGAGCTAGTGCCGGGCCCCATCCTGTCCCATTGACCAATTTGATTGCTTGCTCTGCATCTGACTCAATCCAGATTGGTAGGCCGAATTCCTTGGCTATATTTAGCCCGTGAATCATGGCCAACAGCTCCGCTTCTAAAGCCGAGTGGGCTTCAAGGGGTGTGCTGACGGCGGCGAGCATCTTACCCGAGTGGTCTCGAATAATCCCTCCAGCCCCTGTTCTGCCGTTCGCTTCATTGTAGGAGCCATCCGTGTTGAGCTTATCCACGGCTGATCCGGGGGGTTCCATTTGATTGCCATGGCTAGGGGTAGCGCCCTGATTGCCGCCGCTTGTTGGGGAATATTGATTCCAAGTTTAACTCCCTTCCAATGTTTCGGCTTCAAGCTTCCATTAGACATAGCATTTCGAATGAACATGTGGACCTGCCATACCACGTTTTGTGGTTTAAACTGTGTGCCTTGGTGGCGGCTCCTGTTTCTCTCCGACCAGATAAACCAAAGGATGAGGTATGGAGTGGCTCGGCTAAGATGTTTCTTGTTCGGCTGTTGGCACCTTCGCGCCCACACTTCGATTCTCGTAGGGATTGTGTCATTGATATGGATGCGGGGGAACGGCCCTGTGAACCAGCCGTCGAACTCACTCCATACTCTGCGAGCTCCATATCCCTGGATGAAGAGGTGTTGGAGTGACTCAGTGTTCGGTCTGTGGGGGCAGCATTGGCACTTAGAGGCTAGCTCAATCTCCCGCCACTGAAGTTTCGTGTCAACCGGCACCCGATTGGAGAGAAGCCTCCAGATAAAGATGGCTATTGAGTTGGTGAGGCCTACCTTCCAAACATCCCCCAAACCATGGATGGTCGGGTTTCGTCCTCGAAGTGTGTCCCATGTCGAAGCCACCGTGAATTCCCCATGCTTAGAGAGGTTCCACCTCAGGATATCCTGTTCGTCATGGAGGATCGGTGTATTAATGATGCCATCGATAACATGCTGAGGAAGGCCGGCCTGATTGTGAAGGAGTTGAAGCTTGGGCACATCCCAACCACCATTTGTAATGAACTCCGAGACCCGGGTGGTTGGTCTTCCCCTATCATCAAGACTAAGTTCCCTCAGAGGGCTATCGCCAAGCCAAATGTCATCCCAGAAGTAGATGTCCCCTTGTCCCACTAGCCATCTTATGTGCGGTTGCGCGAGGGGCCATGCTCTTGAGAGCCTTCTCCACGTAGGGCTACTCCTGCTCGGCAATCTCAAGGTGAGCGGTGTGGAGTTGGAGCAATATTTTGCCATCATGTATCTTGCCCAAAGGGAGTTTTGCTCCCGAAAGCGCCACCAAAGTTTGATATTGAAGGCGCGGAGGACCTCCATAGTTTTTCGGATCCCAAGGCCTCCTTCATCAGTGGGCCGGCACATTTGTTCCCATCCAATCCAATGGGTCCGCTTCTTTTCATTCGTAGACCCCCAAAAGAATCGGGCCATTTGTTGATCAAGTTGCTTGAGGGTACGGGCCGTGGGCTCGACGGCTTGAAAGATGTGCAAGGGGATCGCTTCAAGAGTGCTCTTAATCAACGTAAGCCTTCCTCCAAAGGATAGGTGACGGTGTGTGCCCATCCTGAGATCCTTCTTGCAATCTTTTCCCGTAGAAATAGGAACATGTCCGTGCGTTTGGCACCACGATAGATAGGGACTCCGAGATAGAGAAAAGGAAAGGCCCCTCTAGAGAAGCCTCCTTCCGCCTGGATCGAGTTTGCCCAATGCTCATGGGCCTCGGCAATATAGAAATTACTCTTGGCGAGGCTGACTTGTTGGCCGGAGACTCTTTCATATTTTTCGAGACAGGCTCTTAGCCGGCGCATAGGATTTGCCGCCGCTTGAGTGAAGATGATAATGTCGTCCGCATAGGCTAGATGGCTGATCTCCATGCATCTCCGGGAGGCTTTGAACGTCATGTCCTTTTGGCCGAGGATGAGCTTATCTAATGCTCGGGACAGGTAGTCCGCAGCGATTACGAACAGAGCGGGGGAGATCGGGTCTCCTTGCCGAAGTCCTCGAGTTGATCTAAAGAAGCCCGAGGGTGCCCCGTTAACAAGGACCGAGAACCAGCAATACCCAATACACCTCTCCATAAGTGAAATCCATGAATCCGGGAAACCCATACGGCGTAAAACTTTGAAGAGGAATGGCCATTGGACCCTATCATAGGCTTTAGCCATGTCAATCTTTACTGCCACATTAGGCGCTGGGGAGCATCTAGCAAGCTCATGGAACATCTCTTGAGCCAGAAGTGCGTTGTCGTTAAGGAGCCGACCTTTGACAAATCCACTTTGGTTTGGGGAGATGACCTGTGGGAGGAAAGGAGAGAGTCGAGAGGTGAGTACCTTGGTAATGATCTTGTTTAGAACATTGCAGAGACTAATGGGTCGGTAGTCGGTCCATGACTCCGGCGATGCCTTCTTTGGGATAAGGACTATGCTTGTGGCCGTGATGCTCCTTGGCAGGAAGGCCCCTCTGAAGAACTGTCTGATTGCTTCCACTACCTCCGGCCCCACAATGGGCCAGCAGGCTTGATAGAAGGTGGCCGAGAAGCCGTCGGGTCCGGGTGCACTATCTCCGGAAATGCAAAAGGTGGCACTCCTGACCTCGTCCGCACTTGGAGCATCTGCGATGTCAACGAACTGCTCGGCTGAGTGGACCTGCTGGATTAGGTCGAGGTCTGGGTCTTCAAGTGTCGGATTGTTGGGGGCAAGGAGTTGTTGGAAGAACTCCACTGCGGACTTTTTAATCTCGGCTTCCTCGGTGAGCTCCTGCCCATTGGCACGAATTGAATGGATGCGGAGACGAACCCTCTTTTGTTTCACCCAGCTTTGGTAGAACCGGGTATTTTGTCTCCCTCGGCAAGCCACCTCAAAGCTGCCTTCTGTCGCCAAAAATCTTCTTCCATTCTCAGCAGAAGGATGTACTCGGCAATGTGTTTGTTGAACGCTGTCCTGTGATCCGGAGTCGGCCTTGCTTCGAAACAAGATTGGGCCAGAGCAATTTCTTCCTCCTTTTCTTTTATATTAGCATGGATGTTCCCAAAAACCTCTTTGTTCCACTCCTTAAGGGCCTTTTTAACTCTGGCCTGCTTGATTTGAATGTTTAGGATTCCACCCGCCCCCGTGGGCTCCTCCCATGCTTTTTGCACTACGGCCATGAATCCTTCATGTCGGATCCACATGTTCTGGAACCTGAAAGCCTTGGCTCCAGCGGATGTGTTCATCTTCGTGCACCTGACAAGAATTGGTCCATGGTCCGAGGCAATCCGGGGGAGATTCGTAACCCGAGTAGCCTCGAAGGTCTTAGTCCAATCCTCGCTGACAAGCACTCTATCCAACCTTTCAAAAAGGCCATTCTTGGCCCAAGTGAATGCCGCTCCATCAAAACCAGGGTCAAGCAGCCTACAATCTTCCGTTGCCTCCGCAAAATCTACCATCTCGGCTTGCCGGTTGGTATCACTTCCGACTCTGTCTTGGTGAGATAGAATGGTGTTGAAATCGCCCCCGATGATCCAAGGTGTTCCCTCAAGAGGCCCGGCAATCTCTCTCATCTTGTCCCATAAGTGATGTCTTTCAGCCCTTGTACATTTGGCGTACACGGCTGAGATGGCCACCGGCCTAGCAAGGCGGTGGGATTTGAGGTACCCGTGAAGAATTTGTTCCGAGTCAACCTCAATATCAAAAGTGGACCCCTCTTCCGCAAACATCCAAATCTTCCCGTTCGTGTTCGAACCAATGAAGGACAGCCCCAAGGCCTTAGAGAAACGGTCCGGGTCCGGTTGTGTGAGCGGTTCCATTATTGCAAGAAATAAAACATTATGACAATCAATAAGTCTTTTCAGAACGTTTTGAGTGGGCGCATTCGCGATCCCCCTCACGTTCCAAAACATGAGATTGTACGACATTATTAACAAGAAGGGTGCGTACCCAAAGAGGTTGAAGGCCCTCCTTGATAGTCAGTGCGGTGTTGCTCTTTGTTCGGAGCGACCTCCTCGGCGTCCTCGGCCGAACTGTTGCCTCCTAACTTCTCGGCCCCCACGTGCAATTCCATGGGGTCTTCGTCCGCATCCCCACAATTCTCAACATCAAATTCTCCGTTCTCCATGAGAGAATAATATTGGTTAGTGCTCATGTGGTTCTTTGCCGAGAAGAACCCACGCCCCCTTGTCAAAGCATGACGCGCGCCTCCTCTCGGATTCCCTCGCCGAACTGGTGAGACCAAGCTCCTCGCATTGGGGGAGCCCCACTCCACGTCCATGTTCCCACATGGTGTTGGTGGTTCGGTGGTGGGATGCAATGGATTCCCCCGGTTCGGTGGGGACTTCCCAATCTCGATCCCGACAATGAGCCCGGCATTTTGAGTTCCGGAGCTCGGTCCGCTCCCAAAAGTAGAGTCACCCTTGGAGTTCGGTCCCTCCCAGGAAGTACCACCGGTATCCTCCCCATTTGTTTTGTTATTGTTTGGTCGATCACCGGCCTTGCCTTGCTTCTTCCCCTGATGTTTCCATTCATTGGAGCTGGAGGCATTCTTCCCCATATCTTGCTTCCCCTTCTCGGTCTGTCTCTCGGGTTGTGGCTGTTTTGGCGGGCCGTTGTGGTAGTTTCTCTTTGGCGGCCGTTCCTTCTTGCCCGTCGCATAGCACACCTCACTTGCATGGCCGACATGTTTGCATTCTTGGCAATATGATGGTATCTTGTCCCATCGGACTCGCTGCACCGTTTCTCGCCCACCAAGGTCGAGGATTATCTCTTCGGTAGGTGGTTTTGTGATGTCTATCTCGACGCAAATTCGGGCAAATGAAAGCCGAGTCTTGTTTGCCGTGGCTCGATCAATTTGTATTGGATTGCCGAGAAGCTTGCCGATGGCGAATAAGGCGGATTGGTCGAAAAGATGAATGGGGAGGCCAATTAGGTTGCACCAAATTGCCGCAATAGGGGACTCGCAGTAAGCATCAAAGTCCGGGGACCATTTGAAGACCCTCATCGGGTGTCGGTCAATGAGCCAAACGGGCGTACCCCTTGGGCCTCCAAGGATTCGGGCATAGTCCGCCAAGTCCTCGCATTGAATGAGAATATGTTTAGCATTAATGTACTTCCAACTAAATCCACATCGAAGTTTAATATTATCGAGGGTCTTTTGGATTTGCAGTCCCGTAGGGATAGAGTGAGAGAACTTACCCACAATGGCGTGTCCCATGCTCTCAGCAAGCTTTTGAGTTTCCGCTCCGGAGAAGTAGATGGCCGGGATGCCGTCGGACACTGAAGCAAATCCAATGTTCTGGAGCTTATCCGGCTCAAAGGCTTGAGGGCCGGTAGGGTCAGTCGAGCCTTTAAGCATGTCCGCCATCGTTTTCGGCCGATCGGGGTGGCATGAGGCGCCTTCACCCCGGCCTTGTAGAGTGTTACTCGCCGAGCCCGACGGGGTACCCATAAGCAAGTCTGCCATCGATTTCGGCCACGGCGAGGACCCCGGGGTAGCTTCTACCCCCCCAAGTTGATTAACTACATTCGGCCCTCGTGTTGCGGCATCCGCCGTGGACTTAGGTGTATTTCCATTTCTCTTCGGATTGTTGAGTTCGGCTTCTCCGTTCTCGGTGTGGATCTTCTCGGCACCTACGTTGCCGTTGTGTGCCCTTCTCGGCTTTTCCATTCTCGGCTTTTCGGCTTTTTCTTTCTCGGTGTGGATCTTCTCGACTTTTTCCTTCTCGGTGAGGATCTGTTCGGCATCATCCATAGGCGTATCGTTGGATGTTGGTGTGTCTCTTGTCACTGCAACCATCTCGGTACTAGGCGTGGCCTTGTTCGTCGTCTCGATAAAAGGCTTTTCCCGGTAGTCGTTAGGGTTCGACTTCGGTCGCGGCTGGCCGAGCTCCGCACTGTAATGTTCCGAACTAGCCTCAAACGTAGCTCGGAGCTTGCTAGTTCGTCCTCGTTCGAGAGGGGGGAAGTCCTCAAGAGAGGGTCCATTCCCATCCCGAGGTGTGTGTGTGACACTTTGCATGCATCCCGAAGAGTTTAGGGGGAACTCTGGTGGTTTGTGACCGGCCGTAATGAGAGGTTGCGCAACCAATGTGTCTAGCATCTCCGCCGAGTCCAAGGCGGCTAAGTGGATGATTTCGGCCTTTTTTGGTTGCGTTGGGGCCTCCACGACAATCATCTCACGTGAGCTCTTGGAGCGGAAAGGAGTTAGCGCACTTTCGGAAGGAGGTTTTGGTCTCCAAGCCAATTCGGGAAGGTTGGGTTGCTGCAGAAAGGAGCTAGATTTTTGTTGTTTTGGGGGCTCAACGGATGCATTGGGGCCAGCATCACGTGGTGTTCCGAAGTGGCAAGGCGTCAAGGAACTTTCGGAAAGTGATTTTGTTGTTGTGCCCATTTCGGGCAAGTTGACTAGCGCGTCCACCAAGGCCTTTTGACCCATGCTAGAGCCATCTCTCTCCAAGCAGCCATCATGTGGGGGGTTGTGCTCTCCTCCGTCACCGGTCCCCGCGTTTGCGCCGGCCGCAAGGTCATCGGCCGAAGCGTTGCCAACAGTTCCGGCGCCGGCAAGTTCTTCATTAATCTTAGCTTCATCTTCACCGTTGGGATTAGGGGAGGGCTCCATCGACGTCGGGAAGATGGGGCCTTTGCATTTTGGACTTCCGACCGGCGAGCTCCCTTCGGCCCCGAAATCAATCTTCTTCCTAAGTTGCTTGTCCTCCGGCATCGGTGAGGGTACGAACCTTTTCCGACCAGTGCCTTTGGTGGGAGGGGCTGGTGTACTTTTCCGTGCCTTCACCTTCATTTTCAAAGTTTTCCTCGCCATTTTCTTGCAGGGAGAAATTATGGCGGAAGACTCCTCCGACGTGAAAGTCATTGGCTGGTCCGAGAGAGGGTCCTCGGCCGACCGGAGGACCATTAGCTGGTCCGAGATGGTGCGCGGTTCTTCGGACTCCGGGGGGGGATCCGGCGGGAGCTCCGGCATGATCGAGAGAGCGAGTCGAGTCACCAGCCGCTCCGGAGCTTTGTTCGTGCCTTAGCCAATGGAGTGGGTTGGTTGGTGAGAATCCGAGGTCGGGAGGGTGGTGGGTGGCTGGTGGAGCGGGGGCGTGAGGGGGACCGTCGACGGTGGTGAGCCGACTGAGAATGGGGGTAGGCGGCGATGTGGGAACTCAAAACGTGGTGGGGGATTCTAGAGAGAAGGGAGAGCGTCTCTCTCTAACTTACCATTTTACTAGCATGCATTGGCACAACATCGCAAAGAACATCATCTTTATAATTGCCAATTGAAAACGAAATTAGAACTCGCTTAGTCACTCGAATTTCTCCACATTCATTAAGCCATTGTAGCTTGTACGGATTAGGATGTTTTTCCGTTGTTAAGCTCAACTTTTCCACCATTTCAGAACTTGCAACGTTTGCACAACTACCACCATCAATAATCATTATGCAAAGTTTACCTTGGACCAAACACCTTGTGTGGAAGATGTTCTCCCTTTGCTGATCATCGTTTCTGTTTTGCATGTTTAGAGCCCTTCGAACCACCAAAAGTTCTCCATGTTCTGGTTCAATCTCCTCCAATTGTTTATCCTCCTCCTTCTCATCATCATCTTCACGTTCACTTTCAGATTCTATCTCTCCATTTGGCTTCAAAATCATCACCCTTTTGTTTGGACATTGAGATGCAATGTGTCCAACACCTTGACAACGAAAACATTTGATATCTCTATTTCGAGTAGAAGTAGAAGTAGAAATACCTTTACCCTTCTCAAATTCTTTGGACTTGGATGTCGACGCCTCATTTTGGGGTTTAGAACCTGCCCCAAAATTGGGTTTGGTTGAAGTCCACTCTTTTGTCCTTGAAGAATGAGAACTTGTTGAAAAATTCTTTTGGATTGTTCCCTTCTTCTTCAATTGTCCCTCCACCTTCATGGCCATATGAACCATGTCCTCCAACTCCACATAGTGTTGAAGCTCCACAATGTTTGCAATCTCCCTATTCAACCCACATTAGAATCGAGCCATAGTTGCTTCTCTATCTTCTTCAACATTTGCCCTAATCATGGCAATCTCCATGTCTTTGTAGTACTCATCAACAGATTTAGTACCTTGTTTCATAGATTGTAATTTTTGATACAATTCACGAAAATAATGAGAAGGTACAAATCTCTTACGCATTATGCTTTTCATTTCTTCCCAAGTCGAAACTGGTCTTCCTCCGTATCGCCTTGTACTGGTTGTCAATTGATCCCACCAAACTATAGCATAGTCAGTGAATTCAATAGCAGCAAGTCTAACCTTTTTCTCCTCGGAATAGTTGTGACATTCAAAGATGAGATCCACCTTTCTCTCCCACTCCAAATAAGCTTCGGGGTCACTCCTTCCTTGGGATGTTGGGATCTTCAGTTTGATGCTTCTCAAATCACCATCCACTTCATTTGTACGCCCTCTTCTACCGTTTCCACGTCTCTCATTTCGATGCCTATATGAAGCATCATCTTCTCCTCCACTCTCTTCCTCCTCGTTATTATTTTCATTTGTTGCCTGAACTTCTAGCCTCTCCAACCGCCCTGAAACACTTTCCAGAATCCGTGCAAACCTTGCAAATTGTTGTTGCATGGCTTTCAACGTAGGATCAACTGGAATATGATCGTCAGTAGAATCCATCCTCACAGTTCACTCGTGTATCACACAAAATTAAACCTCACAAAACACTCGTGTATATCACTCGTTGGCTTTTACCTCCCCTCAAATAACCTCACCACTCAAGCCTTTTACCACTCTTTCTCTTTTGCAAAGATAACACAAGTAAAAAAAACAAATCAAAAACAAAACAAGAACTAATAACGACCAACCAAACTTCAGCCCTTGAATGAAGGATGAAAGGAAATGGTCAAGAAAATATGAGGTGAAATATGTATTGGGGTTTTTTTTTCGGATTTTTTTTTTTTGGATTTTTTTTTTTCGAATTTTTTTTCTGATTTTTTTTTCGGATTTTTTTTTGATTTTTTTTTTTTTGGATTTTTTTTTCAAGGATATGAAAGATAAACAATGTAAGATAAAGCTATGGATAGATCAATACCAGTTGGCTCGTGATACCAAATGATATGGATTGGGATACGACGAAGGACCCGTTGGATATATTGATCCAAGAACCCCACGTATAATGATTGGCAGCGGATTTCCTTGATTGATAATCTGGTTTGATCCACTTCCAGAGCTTGGAAAACCTCGACCCGTTGGCTATGTAATCAGCCAAGAACCTCGGTATGGTTGAACGCCACAAGAACTTGCTCAAAGTATCTTGATAAGTTCCAAACAAGTGAAAAACTCTACAAAGAGAATTCAACTCACAAGACAAACTCTATTTTCGTATTTGATCAATGATGTCCTCAAATGACATGCTTACAAGCCTATTTATAGGCTAGAATGGACTCTTGAAAGTCTCATATCATTAGTACAACTTAAGACCTTTAGAATGACTCATAATAAGTGAAAAGTAACTCCTAACTATTGGTGTGACTTTAGGACATCTAAAGTCACTTATTTAACTCAAAAAGTAACTTAAAAATGACTCTTCATTTTTGCTGCTCCAACTTGGACGAAAATGCATCATTTATCTTCAATTTGGGCCTCCAAAATGTGATATATATTGACTCAAAACTTCATGCATTGGGCTGCCCACTAACTTGAATAATATTCACCATTTGGCCCAATGTTGAATGGTCTTGGAATTGGGCTTTTATTTCATCAACTAAAAGCATCATGGACTCCTTTATCTTCTTAGCTCTAGCTCTTGTAATTGGTCCACTTTGAATGATTAATGGATCCATCTTCTTGTCCTTGTTGATCAGCGGCTCACCACGACCAATTAGAGTACAACGAGGGCCTCCCAATAAACTAGGGTGGTCATCTAAATACTCTTAGCATCCCTATTACAATTATAGTGATGCAGCCATCGCATCGTCAAAAACTTAAGTCCGTCACCTAGTTGAGGCCCGCGATAGGGGTGCCCCCACATGGGACAACCCCTCCCGGATCGAGGTCCTCGATGAAGCCCTCCATTTCCCGGCTTAGGAACCCACATGATACACTCATTGAGCCAATGCCCGGCTCATTTGCACCCGAGTCGTCGGCCCCAAAAGTAACCGTTGCTACGTTCTCCTTAAGATGCAACTTATCATTGTGGAGAGCTCTGATGTACCCATCACCCTCGTGGACCTTTCCTTTCTTCTTCCTAGACACCACTTGGAAACCATCGTCATCTACCTGGGCTTGCACCCTCGGTGTTGCTTTCAAGCTAGGAGCCGCTTCCGCACCGCTCTTCTCTTTGTGTGTCCCCGGCTCGGTCTCCCCCTTTGGCATAGACCCTTGGCCCGGATCCGGGTTGTGGGTGCCATGCACGTTAGTTTTCAGCCTCCATTCCCGGCGGATGGGATTTGACGCAGAGTGGGGTCGGCGGGGTTGTGGTGGTCGGGTGGGATCCGTGGTGGCCTGCTCCTTTCTCCTCCCTAGGATAAGGCATGTTTCCTTGACGTGCCCAACATGCTTACATTCCGCACAAAATAGGGGAATCCGATCCCATACCACCTTGTACCTAGTGTCTTTGCCTAGGATGTTGAGAATGATCTCCACCGGTGGAGGCGTCGAGATATCAATCTCAATACACATCCGGGCAAAGGTGAGTCGGGTTTGGTTGAAGGTCGCATGGTCCACTTGGATTGGCTTCCCCAACAACTTGCCAATCGCAATGAGGGCTACTTGGTCATAGAGATGGATCGGGAGTCCCACCACCTTACACCAAACGGCGGCAATAGGTGTCTCAAAAAATGTGTCGAACTCCGGAGTCCATTTGAACACCCGCATTGGGTGATGCTCGACAAACCAAACCGGCGCTCCATTGGGACCATTGAGCATCCGGCCGTAATCTCGTACATCACGGAATTGGATTAGGATGTGCTTGGCGTTAACGAACTTCCATTTGAATCCATCGACGAAGTTGATGTTGGAAAGGGATTTTTGGATTTGTTGTGGTGTTGGAAGGGTGTGGGAGAACTTTCCGATAATGGCGTGCCCTACCTTGTCCACCAAGCACTTTGTTTCCTCGTTTGAGAATGTAAGCGAAGGGATCCCTTCACACCATCCGAATGTCCCCATCTCCGTGTCGTGATCAGCATCAAGGTTCACCGCGTCAGATTTCGGTGGTCCTCCACTATCCAGCCCGGCACCCGTGTTCGCGGGCTTTTCATCTAGATCTGGCTCAACAGGTTGGGTCTCGGCTTGAGCGGCCTTGTCCGTGATGAATTCCAGCGAGTGACCCAACGTCGGCGGACTCCCAACGGGGGAGGCCACGTCGATGCCTACCTCAGACGCCGAGTGCTTGGGTAGGATTTCCGGCTGGTCCCTATCCTGGTCCAGCAGCTTGTCCGGTGGGTCCGACGGGTTATCCGGCGCCGACGGCATCCCGTTGAGCCAGGCCTCACCCCCTCCATTGTTATCCTCGGCCTTGAAATTTGTACCATCACCAGATTTGAATTGCAAGAGGCTTTGACTCATAAGGGAGTCACATGTCTCACTAGCTAGTACATGCCTATCCTTTTCCGGAAATGGTGCAGCAAGAGTGGGTGGGTCAAAAAGCATGTTGGCACCATTCCTTTCCGAGGATGTGTCCTCGTCCAAGACAGCTGCACATGCAGCCGCCTCCACGCGCGTTGACCGGAGTACCCCTTGTGCAACGGCCTCACTCACCTCCGGTAATGCACCCTCCAGCCGAGTTCCGGTCACGACTTCCGGCTGGTGCCTGGCCGAGCCGTCCTTTTGTCCCATGGAGAAACGGAGCTCCCCCGCGAGTAATGGGAGAACTCCCGGCACCACCTCAAACGCTCCGGTGCTGGCTTCAAAAGGGCCAGGTCGTGCCTTTCTCTTCCACCGGCCCTTCTCTCTCTCCCCGGGCAGGGAGCTCCAACCGTCTTTTCCGGCAATGGCGCTACCTCCACCATTAGTTCCGGCAATAAGCTCATCGAACTCAAAGACAATCTTCTTCCTCACCCTTCCGGTCTCCGTCAATGGCACACAAGCGCTGCGTTTTGTATTACCACCGTTTTTAATGGGGTGGGGAGTGGCTGACTTTTTCATATTCCGTTTCACATTAGTTGGTCGGAAAACCCATTTCGGCGAGGGAGAGGGACTCGTGCCCTTGACCTCCTTCCCCGGTGAGTCCCTTCCGGGCTGGACCATGACCAACGTTAGGCCGGCCGCATATCCACCTCACCCAAAGGTGAGGGAGACCGTCGGCGTTGGACGTGAGATGGTTGGGGCAAGACTTTCTAGAGAGATGTGCGTGACACACTAGCCGTTTCAGCTGCCGGGGCATCTCCGTGAACCACCACCTCCATTTGGACTCCATCCTCATTGCATTTAGGGCTATCAAGGGCGGAGCTTGAACCGGAGGTCTTGGGCTCGGAGGTCTCCTCTCCTCCAAAGTCGAGCTTCTTCCTAAGTTGTGTGTCCTCCGGGAGTGGGGAGGGTACGAACCTTTTCCGGCCATGACCTTTGGTGAGAGGTGCCGGCACTCTTCCTAGCCATCATCCTTTTCTTCTTGCTGTGCATTTTCACTTTTTTTTTTTTTTTTTTTTTTTTTTTTTTTTTTTTTTTTTTTTCAATCAAACACCTCTACGGTGGAGGGTTCGTGGGTCCCTCATCCCTATATTTCCACAAGAGATAATTACAAGGCGTGGCCACACCCAAAAGTGGTGTGCCGTAACAAAATCAAGAGTAGTATGCGGTCCGATCCCACAAGGTTCGGACCTCATCATACTCCTTTCCAAAATACAATTAACCACAAAGCTAGTCACTATTGTCTCCCGTCGTCTCATGATCAACTTTGATGCCCGTCCCCGTCTAGGTTTCGGATGTGCGACACTCCCATCTCGTCCAATCTAACCAAGTCCAATAGTTCTCTCGGTGCTGAGTTGTAGTGCATTCGTAGGCCACTGTCTTGGACTAGCCCCATTTTCGCAAGAAAGTCCGCCGCTTTGTTCCCCTCCCTGTGTATGAAGGTGGCTCGGAATTTGAGTTGGCGTTTGAGAATGGTTAGTTGCGCCACCGCTTGCCGAGCGAGTGCCGGCCCCCATCCCGTCCCATTGACCAATTTGATTGCTTGCTCTGCATCTGACTCAATCCAGATTGGTAGGCCGTATTCCTTGGCTATATTTAGCCCGTGAATCATGGCCAACAGCTCCGCTTCTAACGCCGAGTGGGCCTCAAGGGGTGTGCTGACGGCGACGAGCATCTTACCCGAGTGGTCTCGAATAATCCCGCCAGCCCCTGTACTGCCGTTCGCTTCATTATAGGAGCCATCCGTGTTGAGCTTTATCCACGGCTGATCCGGGGGGTTCCATTTGATTGCCATGGCTAGGGGTGGCGCCCTGATTGCCGCCGCTTGTTGAGGAATATTGATTCCAAGTTTAACTCCCTTCCAATGTTTCGGCTTCAAGCTTCCATTAGACATAGCATTTCGAATGAACATGTGGACCTGCCATACCACGTTTTGTGGTTTAAACTGTGTGCCTTGGTGGCGGCTCCTGTTTCTCTCCGACCATATAAACCAAAGGATGAGGTATGGAGTGGCTCGGCTAAGATGTTTCTTGTTCGGCTGTTGGCACCTTCGCGCCCACACTTCGATTCTCGTAGGGATTGTGTCATTGATATGGATGCGTGGGAACGGGCCTGTGAACCAGCCATCGAACTCACTCCATACTCTGCGAGCTCCATATCCCTGAATGAAGAGGTGTTGGAGTGACTCAGTGTTCGGTCTGTGGGGGCAGCATTGGCACTTAGAGGCTAGCTCAATCTCCCGCCACTGAAGTTTCGTGTCAACCGGTACCCGATTGGAGAGAAGCCTCCAGATAAAGATGGCTATTGAGTTGGTGAGGCCTACCTTCCAAACGTCCCCCAAACCATGGATGATCGGGTTTCGTCCTCGAAGTGTGTCCCATGTCGAAGCCACCGTGAATTCCCCATGCTTAGAGAGGTTCCACCTCGGGATATCCTGTTCGTCATGGAGGATCGGTGTATTAATGATGCCATCGATAACATGCTGAGGGAGGCCGGCCTGATTGTGAAGGAGTTGAAGCTTGGGCACATCCCAACCACCATTTGTAATGAACTCCGAGACCCGGGTGGTTGGTCTTCCCCTATCATCAAGACTAAGTTCCCTCAGAGGGCTATTGCCAAGCCAAATGTCATCCCAGAAGTAGATGTCCCCTTGTCCCACTAGCCATCTCATGTGCGGTTGCGCGAGGGGCCATGCTCTTGAGAGCCTTCTCCACGTAGGGCTACTCCTGCTCGGCAATCTCAAGGTGAGCGGTGTGGAGTTGGAGCAATATTTTGCCATCATGTATCTTGCCCAAAGGGAGTTTTGCTCCCGAAATCGCCACCAAAGTTTGATATTGAAAGCGTGGAGGACCTCCATAGTTTTTCGGATCCCAAGGCCTCCTTCATCAGTGGGCCGGCACATTTGTTCCCATCCAATCCAATGGGTCCGCTTCTTTTCATTCGTAGACCCCCAAAAGAATCGGGCCATTTGTTGATCAAGTTGCTTGAGGGTACCGGCCGTGGGCTCGACGGCTTGAAAGATGTGCAAGGGGATCGCTTCAAGAGTGCTCTTAATCAACGTAAGCCTTCCTCCAAAGGATAGGTGACGGTGTGCCCATCCTGAGATCCTTCTTGCAATCTTTTCCCGTAGAAAGAGGAACATGTCCGTGCGCTTGACACCACGGTAGATAGGGACACCGAGATAGAGAAAAGGAAAGGCCCCTCTAGAGAAGCCTCCTTCCGCCTGGATCGAGTTTGCCCAATGTTCATGGGCCTCGGCAATATAGAAATTACTCTTGGCGAGGCTGACTTGTTGGCCGGAGACTCTTTCATATTTTTCGAGACAGGCTCTTAGCCGGCGCATAGGATTTGCCGCCGCTTGGGTGAAGATGATAATGTCGTCCGCATAGGCTAGATGGCTGATCTCCATGCATCTCCGGGAGGCTTTGAACGTCATGTCCTTTTGGCCGAGGATGAGCTTATCTAATGCTCGGGACAGGTAGTCCGCCGCGATTACGAACAGAGCGGGGGAGATCGGGTCTCCTTGCCGAAGTCCTCGAGTTGATCTAAAGAAGCCCGAGGGTGCCCCGTTAACAAGGACCGAGAACCAGCAACACCCAATACACCTCTCCATAAGTGAAATCCATGAATCCGGGAAACCCATACGGCGTAAAACTTTGAAGAGGAATGGCCATTGGACCCTATCATAGGCTTTAGCCATGTCAATCTTTACTGCCACATTAGGCGCTGGGGAGCATCTAGCAAGCTCATGGAACATCTCTTGAGCCAGAAGTGCGTTGTCGTTAAGGAGCCGACCTTTGACAAATCCACTTTGGTTTGGGGAGATGACCTGTGGGAGGAAAGGAGAGAGTCGAGAGGTGAGTACCTTGGTAATGATCTTGTTTAAAACATTGCAGAGACTGATGGGTCGGTAGTCGGTCCATGACTCCGGCGAAGCCTTCTTTGGGATAAGGACTATGCTTGTGGCCGTGATGCTCCTCGGCAGGAAGGCCCCTCTGAAGAACTGTCTGATTGCGTCCACTACCTCCGGCCCCACAATAGGCCAGCAGGCTTGATAGAAGGTGGCCGAGAAGCCGTCGGGTCCGGGTGCACTATCTCCGGAAATGCAAAAGGTGGCACTCCTGACCTCGTCCGCACTTGGAGCATCTGCGATGTCAGCGAACTGCTCGGCTAAATGGACCTGCTGGATTAGGTCGAGGTCTGGATCTTCAAGTGTCGGATTGTTGGGGGCAAGGAGTTGTTGGAAGAACTCCACTGCGGACTTTTTAATCTCGGCTTCCTCGGTGAGCTCCTGCCCATTGACACGTATTGAATGGATGCGGAGACGAACCCTCTTTTGTTTCACCCAGCTTTGGTAGAACCGGGTATTTTTGTCTCCCTCGGCAAGCCACCTCAAAGCTGCCTTCTGTCGCCAAAAATCTTCTTCCATTCTCAGCAAAAGGATATACTCGGCAATGTGTTTGTTGATCGCTGTCCTGTGATCCGGGGTCGGCCTTGCTTCGAAACAAGATTGGGCCAAAGCAATTTCTTCCTCCTTTTCTTTTAGATTAGCATGGATGTTTCCAAAAACCTCTTTGTTCCACTCCTTAAGGGCCTTTTTAACTCTGGCCTGCTTGATTTGAATGTTTAGGATTCCACCCGCCCCCGTGGGCTCCTCCCATGCTTTTTGCACTACGGCCATGAATCCTTCATGTCGGATCCACATGTTCTGGAACCTGAAAGCCTTGGCTCCAGCGGATGTGTTCATCTTCGTGCACCTGACAAGAATTGGTCCATGGTCCGAGGCAATCCGGGGGAGGTTCGTAACCCGAGTAGCCTCGAAGGTCTTAGTCCAATCCTCGCTGACAAGCACTCTATCCAACCTTTCAAAAAGGCCATTCTTGGCCCAAGTGAATGCCGCTCCATCAAAACCAGGGTCAAGCAGCCTACAATCTTCCGTTGCCTCCGCAAAATCTACCATCTCGGCTTGCCGGTTGGTATCACTTCCGACTCTGTCTTGGTGAGATAGCATGGTGTTGAAATCGCCACCGATGATCCAAGGTGTTCCCTCAAGAGGCCCGGCAATCTCTCTCATCTTGTCCCATAGGTGATGTCTTTCAGCCCTTGTACATTTGGCGTACACGGCTGAGATGGCCACCGGCCTAGCAAGGCGGTGGGATTTGAGGTACCCGTGGAGAATTTGTTCCGAGTCAACCTCAATATCAAAAGTGGACCCCTCTTCCGCAAACATCCAAATCTTCTCGTTCATGTTCGAACCAATGAAGGACAGCCCCAAGGCCTTAGAGAAACGGTCCGGGTCCGGTTGTGTGAGCGGTTCCATTATTGCAAGAAATAAAACATTATGACAACCAATTAGTCTTTTCAGAACGTTTTGAGTGGGCGCATTCGCGATCCCCCTCACGTTCCAAAACATGAGATTGTACGACATTATTAACAAGAAGGGTGCGTACCCAAAGAGGTTGAAGGCCCTCCTTGATAGTCAGTACGGTGTTGCTCTTTGTTCGGAGCGACCTCCTCGGCGTCCTCGGCCGAACTGTTGCCTCCTAACTTCTCGGCCCCCACATGCAATTCCATAAGGTCTTCGTCCGCATCCCCACAATTCTCAACATCAAATTCTCCGTTCTCCATGAGAGTATAATATTGGTTAGTGCTCATGTGGTTCTTTGCCGAGAAGAACCCACGCCCCCTTGTCAAAGCATGGCGCGCGCCTCCTCTCGGATTCCCTCGCCGAACTGGTGAGACCAAGCTCCTCGCATTGGGGGAGCCCCACTCCACGTCCATGTTCCCACGTGGTGTTGGTGGTTCGGTGGTGGGATGCAATGGATTCCCCCGGTTCGGTGGGGACTTCCCAATCTCGATCCCGGCAATAAGCCCGGCATTCTGAGTTCCGGAGCTCGGTCCGCTCCCCAAAGTAGAGTCACCCTTGGGGTTCGGTCCCTCCCAGGAAGTATCACCGGAGTCCTCCCTATTTGTTTTGTTATTGTTTGGTCGATCACCGGCCTTGCCTTGCTTCTTCCCCTGATGTTTCCATTCGTTGGAGCTGGAGGCATTCTTCCCCATATCTTGCTTCCCCTTCTCGGTCTGTCTCTCGGGTTGTGGCTGTTTTGGCGGGCCGTTGTGGTAGTTTCTCTTTGGCGGCCGTTCCTTCTTGCCCGTCGCATAGCACACCTCACTAGCATGGCCGACATGTTTGCATTCTCGGCAATATGATGGTATCTTGTCCCATCGGACTCGCTGCACCGTTTCTCGCCCACCAAGATCGAGGATTATCTCTTCGGTAGGTGGTTTTGTGATGTCTATCTCGACGCAAATTCGGGCAAATGAAAGCCGAGTCTTGTTTGCCGTGGCTCGATCAATTTGTATTGGATTGCCGAGAAGCTTGCCGATGGCGAATAAGGCGGATTGGTCGAAAAGATGAATGGGGAGGCCAATTAGGTTGCACCAAATTGCCGCAATGGGGGACTCGCAGTAAGCATCAAAGTCCGGGGACCATTTGAAGACCCTCATCGGGTGTCGGTCAATGAGCCAAACTGGCGTACCCCTTGGGCCTCCAAGGATTCGGGCATAGTCCGCCAAGTCCTCGCATTGAATGAGAATATGTTTAGCATTAATGTACTTCCAACTAAATCCGCACCGAAGTTTAATATTTTCGAGGGTCTTTTGGATTTGCAGTCCCGTAGGGATAGAGTGAGAGAACTTACCCACAATGGCGTGTCCCATGCTCTCAGCAAGCTTTTGAGTTTCCGCTCCGGAGAAGTAAATGGCCGGGATGCCGTCGGACACTGAAGCAAATCCAATGTTCTGGAGCTTATCCGGTTCAAAGGCTTGGGGGCCGGTAGGGTCAGTCGAGCCTTTGAGCATGTCCGCCATCGTTTTCGGCCGACCGGGGTGGCTTGCGGCGCCTTCACCCCGGCCTTGTAGAGTGTTACTCGCCGAGCCCGATGGGGTACCCCTAAGCAAGTCCGCCATCGATTTCGGCCACGGCGAGGGCCCCGGTGTAGCTTCTACCCCCCCAAGTTGATTAACTACATTCGGCCCTTGTGTTGCGGCATCCGTCGCGGGCTTAGGTGTGTTTCCATTTCTCTTCGGATTGTTGAGTTCGGCTTCTCCATTCTCGGTGTGGATCTTCTCGGCACCTACGTTGCCGTTGTGTGCCCTTCTCGGCTTTTCCATTCTCGGCTTTTCGGCTTTTTCTTTCTCGGTGTGGATCTTCTCGACTTTTTCCTTCTCGGTGAGGGTCTGTTCGGCATCATCCATAGGCGTATCGTTGGGTGTTGGTGTGTCTCTTGTCACTGCGACCATCTCGGCACTAGGCGTGGCCTTGTTCGTCGTCTCGAAAAAAGGCTTTTCTCGGTAGACGTTAGGGTTCGACTTCGGTCGCGGCTGGCCGAGCTCCGCACTGTAATGTTCCGAACTAGCCTCAAACGTAGCTCGGAGCTTGCTAGTTCGTCCTCGTTCGAGAGGGGGAAAGTCCTCAAGAGAGGGTCCATTTCCATCCCGAGGTGTGTGTGTGACACTTTGCATGCATCCCGAAGAGTTTAGGGGGAACTCCAGTGGTTTGTGACCGGCTAGCATCTCCGCCGAGTCCAAGGCGGCTAAGTGGATGATTTCGGCCTTTGTTGGTTGCGTTGGGGCCTCCACGACAATCGTCTCACGTGAGCTCTTGGGACGGAAAGGAGTTAGCCCACTTTCGGAAGGAGGTTTTGGTCTCCAAGCCAATTCGGGAAAGTTGGGTTGCTGCAAAAAGGAGCTAGATTTTTGTTGTTTTGGGGGCTCAACGGATGCATTGGGGCCAGCATCACGTGGTGTTCCGAAGTGGCAAGGCGCCAAGGAACTTTCGGAAAGTGATTTTGTTGTTGTGCCCATTTCGGGCAAGTTGACTAGCGCGTCCACCCAGGCCTTTTGACCCATGCTAGAGCCATCTCTCTCCGAGCAGCCATCATGTGGGGGGTTGTGCTCTCCTCCGTCACCGGTCCCCGCGTTTGCGCCGGCCGCAAGGTCATCGGCCGGAGCGTTATCAACAGTTCTGGCGCCGGCAAGTTCTTCATTAATCTTAGCTTCATCTTCACCGTTGGGATTAGGGGAGGGCTCCATCGACGTCGGGAAGATGGGGCCTTTGCATTTTGGGCTTCCGACCGGCGAGCTCCCTTCGGCCCCGAAATCAATCTTCTTCCTAAGTTGCTTGTCCTCCGGCATCGGTGAGGGTACGAACCTTTTCCGACCAGTGCCTTTGGTGGGAGGGGCTGGTGTACTTTTCCGTGCCTTCACCTTCATTTTCAAAGTTTTCCTCGCCACTTTCCTGCAGGGAAAAATTATGGAGGGAGACTCCTCCGACGTGAAAGTCATTGGCTGGTCCGAGAGAGGGTCCTCGGCCGGCCGGAGGACCATTAGCTGGTCCGAGATGGTGCGCGGTTCTTCGGACTCCGGGGGGGGGTCCGGCAGGCGCTCCGGCATGATCGAGAGAGTGAGTCGAGTCACCAGCCGCTCCGGAGCTTTGTTCGTGCCTTAGCCAAAGGAGTGGGTTGGTTGGTGAGAATCCGAGGTCGGGAGGGTGGTGGGTGGCTGGTGGAGCGGGGGCGTGAGGGGGACCGTCGACAGTGGTGAGCCGAGCGAGAATGGGGTGGGCGGCGATGTGGGAACTCAAAACGTGGTGGGGGATTCTAGAGAGAAGGGAGAGCGTCTCTCTCTAACTTACAATTTTCCTGTTATTGTTTATGCGTGCTTTGTGCATAGCTGTGCATTTTCACTTCTTTGGCCGAGATCCTCGGTGTTGGGTCATCGCTTGAGTGAAAAACCATAAGTTGGTCCGAGATAGACCTAGCCTCCTCGGGGTCTGGTGGGGCCGGGGTTTGGTTCGGGGGGGGGGTCCGGCATGACCGTTCGAGGGTATGACCGGCCAAAAGATGACCTCGTGGGCCGGTCATGGGAGCTCACGGTTTAGAGCGACTGGCAAGGTCGGGTGTTGGGGATGTCAACGCCGTACAAGGGTGGGGATTCGGCGGGGTTGAGGGCGGGTGGTGCGATGACCGGCATGGAAAGGGTCTCGGCGGGTTGTGGGGTTGGGGAGGTGAGGTGTGGTGGTCGGCGTGGTAAGAGTCATGGCGGGTCGTGGGTGTGTGTGGATGGACGGCGGAATGAATCGAAGTGGGGGGATTGCTAGACCGAAGGGAGAGCGTCTCTCTCTAGAGTCACATTCCTAAAGGTTCTATGCGTCAATTCCGAAAAAATAATTATCTAAGATAGATGGTAAATTTGATTCAACACAGCTTTCAAACATGAAAAGTAACCACCAAAAAATATATGTGCCACTTTAACTAAACATCATAAAAACTAACGCTCTTATGATAATCTTCAAGAATGCAAAAAACGAAATACACAAAATCATAAAATCCTAAAGTATTTATTTCTTCTTTCCAGCCTTGGCAGCATCTCCAGCCTTCAATCAAACCCGACTCACCTTTGCCCAGATGTGTATTGAGATTGATATCTCGACGCCTCCGCCGGTGGAGATCATTCTCAACATCCTAGGCAAAGACACTAGGTACAAGGTGGTATGGGATCGGATTCCCCTATTTTGTGCGGAATGTAAGCATGTTGGGCACGTAAAGGAAACATGCCTTATCCTAGGGAGGAAAAAGGAGCAGGCCACCACGGATCCCACCCGACCACCACAACCCCGCCGACCCCACTCCGCGTCAAATCCCATCTGTCGGGAATGGAGGCCCAAAACTACCTTGCATGGCACCCACAACCCGAAACCGGGCCAAGGGTCTATGCCAAAGGGGGAGACCGAGCCGGGGACAGGCAAAGAGAAGAGCGGTGCGGAAGCGGCTCCTAGTTTGAAAGCAACACCGAGGGTGCAAGTCCTGTTAGATGATGATGGTTTCCAAGTGGTGTCAAGGAAGAGGAAAGGTAAGGTCCACGAGGGTGATGGGTATATCAAAGCTCTCCATAATGATAAGTTGCATCTTAAGGAGAACGTAGCAACGGTAACTTTTGGGGTCGACAACTCGGGTGCAAATGAGCCGGGCATTGGCTCAATGAGTGTATCATGTGGGTTCCCAAGCCGGGAAATGGAGGGCTTCATCGAGGATCTTGATCCAGGAGGGGTTGTCCCATGTGGAGGCACCCCTAACGCGGGCCTCATTGTAATTGTAATAGGGATGCTAAGAGTACATAGATGACCACCCTAGTTAATAGGAAGGCCCTCGTTGTACACTAATTGATCGTGGTGAGCCGTCACTTTTGGGCGGCTCAATGGCTGTTTGTTTTGGTTGCAATTTCCGTTGGTAATGCACAGGTGTGGGTCCGCCTTAACCCTCCACCCTCGGGGTGCTTTAAAAAAAAAGCATATCCAGCCTTGGTCTTCTTGACACCACGGATCTTCTTCGCTCTGTTCTTGCGTTCTTTCATTTGCTTCCTTGACTTCTAAATCTTGGTGTCAAGGACATTCCTGATTAGTCTGTATTTTGGCTCAAATTTCTTAGCATTTTCTACAGAATCATAAATCAAGCCAAACCAGTGGATTTGCCACCACCTAAGTGTGTTCTGAACTTGAACACAAAGATGACATTTGTATCCTTTACCTTGTACATCCTAGCCAACTTCTCCTTCAGCTCTTCCTGGATGCAACGCATCGATGATGAATTGCTTCCTCGAGAGGAGGCGATTTGTCATGAACTTCCTTGTTCTAATTGTGACGCCCTTGTCCGCCATTTTGGGTGTAATTAGCAGATTCACGCCTTGCTTCGCCGCTTGGATAGGATGTGATTCTGGCTGTTGGCAGCTATATGGTGTAACTTAATCGGACTCCCTATTCATCTCTACGACCATTCGGCTCTGTTTGCTATTGGAAAGCTCCTAGGGAACCCGATTCAAATTGATCGTGCCACAGCTAACAAATCGAGGCTGCCTTTTGCGAGAATCTACGTGGAGATAGATATCACCAAACCGGTCCCGGAGGAAATAATTCTGGATTGTGCGGAGTGTAGGCACGTGGGCCACTCGGCATCTACATGCTATGCGTCGGGAAGAGGGTAAAGCCGCTGAAGAGGAACTACAACGTCCCTTTGGCGAAGAGGAAGTCGGATAGTTGACACAATACGACTGAAAAACCGCTTCATCATAATGGAAATAAGGTTGTTTCAGAATGGCACCGTCGGGACAAGGAGGAAGCTAGGCCTCAACCTATAACCCCGGTCCTATTTCCAGAAGACCAAGATAGGTCTCCCCACTCGGCCACACGTATCCCGGATGTTATTGAACTGGAGCTTTGGCGAGAAAGACATGGTTATGATATACCTGATCCCACAACAAATGGGCGTGGGAAAGGAGCCCACAAAGAGGTGGGAGGGGCTAACGATCGGTGGGACGGAAGTAGGACCCCTCGCGGACGTTAGGGATGCAAGACCTCAAGCGGGCCGTCCACCCCAACTAGACGTGGTTTTCAGCTTGGGGGTCGCGAGACGGAAGGGTTGGAAACCCTCGGGAGGGATCTGGAAAATTTCTTGAGCATTAATAAATATCACACACTCATGGAGCGGGAAGCCTTTGAATCGGAACAATCCGAGGAGGAAGAGGCGGTTGGAATGGAGATTGTGGTGCATCCTAACCCGGCCATGGTGGGGGACGTACCACCCTCCCTCGGCGAGAGAACCAGAAATGACAAGGATCGGAAGATGGATGCAAAGGGGCGGTCTTCAACCCGCTCGGGTAAGTCCTCATCCAATTAATTATGTCAAGTAATCTTTTGTTTTGGAATGTGTGGGGAATTGTGAAAACCTCTTCCCGCAACATTATCAAACGACTAATTGCTCTATATAATATTTCTTTCATGGCAATAATGGAACCTTTCTCCACCCCGAACCCGAAGTTATATTCGAAGCTCTTTGGCCTTAACTACAAAGGTACAAACACCGCCGGGAAAATTTGGATCTTCACTAAAGAAGGGGTAAATTTTGAAATCATTGATGATTCCTAGCAAGCTCTCCACGGTATCCTAAGAGATAGGTCCGGGAGTGAGTCAAATAGACAAACGGAGATGTTGGATTTTGCGGAGGTAATCGAGGATTGCAGATTGGTGGATGTGGGCTTTGATGGTACGCCTTTCACCTGGGCTAAGAACAACCTATTTGAAAGGCTCGACATAGTCTTCAAAAACAAACATTAGACCAGCGTGTTTGAAGCGACAAGGATTACAAACCCGCCCCGGGTCTCTTTGGACCATGGCCCCGTCCTTGTGCGGTGCTAAACAGAGGGTCCACGGGTGCAAGGAAGAAACTTCCGATTCCAGAACATGTGGCTGAGACACGAGGGGTTTAGAGGCATCGTGGAGTGGAGTTGGAACCAATCCACCGAGGCCGGAGGACTCCTCAACTCGCAAACTAAGCTGTCAAGGCTTAAAAAAGTTCTTAAAGAATGGAATAGAGTAGTCTTCGGAAACCTCCACTCTAACATTAAAGAGGCCGAGTCGAGTATTGCTCGCCCCTCCAGCTTCTCCCCCCTTTTTTTTACTCTCGGGAGACTGAATCGTCACAGAGGAGAGAGAGATTAAGGATTCGGCTGCAAATTTCTTCCAGGATTTACTCGCCCCTCCAGCTTCTCCCCCCTTTTTTTTAATTAAACACCATTACGGTGGAGGGTTCGTGGGTCCCTCATCCCTATATATCAAAAAGGGGAATTACAGAACGTGGCCACACCCGAAAGTGGTGTGCCATAGCAAAGGCAAGAGTAGAAAGCGGTCCGACTCCACACGGCTCGGACCCCATCCTACTCCCTTCAAAAGTGCAATTAAACAAAACAAAGGCTCTATGATCTTCCATCTCCGAGTAACCGACTCTAGTATCCGTCCCCATCTAGGGTTCGAATGTTTGGAACACCCATTCGGTCCAAGCGGACGAAGTCCATGAGGTCTCTTGGTGCAGAATTATGATCCAATTGTCGACCGCTATCAAGCCTTAGGCCCATTCTCGCAAGGAAATCCGCCGCCTTGTTCCCCTCCCGGTGTATGAAGGTGGCTCGGAATTTATGTTGGCGCTTGAGCAGGATCAATTGCGCCACTGCTTGCCGAGCTAGAGCCGGCCCCCACCCTGCTCCATTGACCAGATTAATGGCTTGCTCGGCATCTGATTCGATCCAGATTGGTAAGTCAAGATTCTTGGCTAAGCGCAGCCCATGGATCATGGCCGTCAGCTCAGCCTCCAGAGCCGAGTGTGCTTCAAGGGGCGTGCTAAACGCCACCAGCATGTTGCCCGAGCTGTCCCGAATGATTCCTCCCCCCCTGCTTTGTTGGTCACTTCATTGAAGGAGCCATCCGTGTTTAGTTAAATCCAAGGGTGGTCTGGGGGGTCACATTTGATTGCCATGGCTAGCGGCTGCGCCCTAGCTGGTTCCACTTGTTGCGGGATGTTGATTCTAAGTTTGTCCCCTCGCCAATGCTTCGGCTTCAAGTTCCCGTTGGCCATGGAGTTCAAGATGAACATGTGGATCTGCCATACCACATTGTGCGGATTGAACCTCGTGTCTTGGTGCCGGCTCCTGTTTCTTTCCGCCCAGATGAACCACAAGATGAGGTAGGGGATGGCTCGGCTAAGGTGCTTCTTGTTCGGTTGGTGACATCTTCACATCCAAGTTTCAATTCTCGTTGGGATTGTGTCATTGATTGAGAGGCGGGGGGTCGCCCCATCATAGCACGAATCAAACTCATTCCATACTCTGCGAGCTCTGTAACCCTGAATGAAGAGGTGTTGGAGGGACTCAATATTCGGTCGAAGAGGGCAACATTGGCACTTGGAGGCTAGTTCAATCTCCCGCCACTGAAGTTTTGTGTCGACTGGCACCCGATTGGAAAGAAGCCTCCAGATGAAGATGGCTATTGACTTAGTGAGGCCCGCCTGCCAAACATCACCCAGGCCTTGAACGATAGGGTTCCGCCCTCGGAGTGTGTCCCACGTCGATGCTACCGTGAATTCCCCGTGCTCAGAGAGGGTCCACCGCGGGATATCCTGTTCGTCTTGGAGTATCGGGGTGCTGAGGATGTGATCAATAATATGCTGAGAGATGCCGGCTTGATCGTGCAGGAGTCGGAGCTTGGGTTCATCCCAAGTGCCATTTGTAATGAACTCCGAGACCCGGGTGGTTGGCCTTCCCCTATCATCAAGGCTGAGGTCCCTGAGTGGGCTGTTGCCAAGCCAGATGTCATCCTAGAAGTAGATATTCCCTTGCACCACAAGCCACCTCATGTATGGTTGCGCGAGAGTCCAAGCTCTAGAGAGCCTCCTTCATGTAGGACTACTCCTGCTCGGCATTCTCAAGGTAAGTGGTGTGGAGATGGAGCAATATTTTGCCATCATGTATTTTGCCCAAAGGGAGTTTTGTTCCCGGAAGCGCCACCATAATTTTATGTTGAAAGCACGTAAAACCTCCAAAGTTTTCCGAATCCCGAGACCTCCTTCCTCGGTAGGGCGACACATTTGATCCCATCCAATCCAATGGGTTCGCTTTCTCTCACTCGTAGATCCCCAAATGAATCGGGCCATTTGTTGATCAAGTTGTTTTAAGGTGCCGGCAGTGGGCTCAATGGCTTGGAAGATGTGTAAGGGGATCGCTTCAAGGGTGCTCTTAATCAGCGTGAGCCTCCCTCCAAAAGATAAGTGCCGGTGTGCCCAGCCCGAGATCCTTCTTGCAATCTTTTCACGTAGGAAGAGGAACATGTCTGTGTGCTTCACACCACGGTAGATGGGGACGCCGAGGTAGAGGAAAGGAAAGGTGCCCCTAGTGAAGCCTCCTTCCGCTTGGATCAAGGGTGCCCAATGGTCATGGATTTCGGTGGTATAGAAGTTGCTCTTGGTGAGGCTGACTTGTTGGCCGGAGACATTTTCATAGTTCTCGAGACAGGCTCGGAGCCGGCGCAGGGGGGTTGCCGCCGCTTGTGTGAATATTATAATATCATCCGCATAGGCTAGGTGGCTGACCTCAATGCATCTCCGGGAGGCCTTAAACACCATATTCCTTTGGCCAAGTATAATCTCATCCAAGGCTCGAGACAGGTAGTCCGCGGCAATTACAAACAACCCAGGGGAAATCGGATCACCTTGTCGGAGTCCCCGTGTTGATCTGAAGAATCCTGAAGGTACCCCATTGACAAGGATCGAGAACCAACACGAGCCTATGCATCTCTCCATGAGTGAGATCCATGTGTCCGGGAATCCCATTCGCCGAAGCACCTTGAAGAGGAAAGGCCATTGGATCCTTTCATAGGCTTTCGCCATGTCGATCTTCACCGCTACATTAGGCGCTGGGGAGCATCTTGCAAGTTCATGGAACATCTCTTGGGCCAACAGAGCGTTATCATTGAGGAGCCGCCCTTTCACGAAACCACTTTGGTTTGGGGAGATGACCTGTGGAAGGAAAGTGGAGAGTCGAGTAGTGAGTACCTTGGTGATGATCTTGTTAAAGACGTTGCAGAGGCTGATGGGTCGGTAGTCGGTCCATGACTCGGGCGACGCCTTCTTTGGGATGAGGACAATGCTTGTGGCCGTAATACTTCGTGGCAGGAAAGCCCCTCTAAAAAACTGGCCAATTGCTTCCACTACCTCTGGCCCCACAATAGTCCAACAGGCTTGGTAGAAAGTGGCGGAGAAGCCATCGGGTCCGGGGGCGCTATCTCTGGAAATGCTGAAAACGGCGCTCCTGATCTCGTCCGCACCCGGCGCATTTGCGATGTCCGCAAAGTGCTCGGCTGAGTGTACTCGCTGGATAAGGTCAAGGTCTGGCTCGTCTAGAACCGGGTTGCTGGGCGCTAGGAATTGTTGGTAGAAATCTACCACTGACTTTTTTATTTCGGCCTCCTTAGTAAGCTCCTGGCCGTTGACACGAATCGAGTGGATGCGTAGGCGAACTCTTTTTTGTTTCACCCAGCTTTGACAGAACCGGGTATTTTTGTCGCCCTCCGCAAGCCATCTCAGGGCTGCCTTTTGCCGCCAAAAATCCTCTTCCATTTTCAGCAACATGATGTACTCGGCAATGTATTTATTGATCATTGTCCTATTTTCCGGTGTTGGCCTTGCCTCGAAGATGGATTGGGCCACGGCAATTCCTTCCTCCTTTTCCTTGAGGATGGCATGGATGTTCCCAAAAACTTCTTTGTTCCACGCCTTTAGGGCTCTTTTCACTCTAGCATGTTTGATTTGAATATTTAGGAGTCCACTCGCCCCCGTACTCTCCTCCCATGCATTTTGCACTACAGCCATGAACCCCCCATATCGGATCCACATGTTCTGGAATCGGAATGCCTTGCCTCCGATGGTAGTGTTCAGCGTCTTACATCTTACAAGGACCGGCCCGTGGTCCGAAGCAACCCGAGGGAGGTTCGTAACCCGAGTAGCTTCGAAGGCCCTAGCCCAACCCTCACTAACAAGCACTCTATCCAATCTTTCAAAGAGGCCATTTTTGGCCCATGTGAATTCCGCCCCATCGAACCCCGGATCAAGGAGCCTACAGTCTTCAATTGCCTCCACGAAGTCGACCATCTCGGCTTGCCGGTTGGTGTCGCTCCCAACCCTATCTCGGTGTGATAGGATGGTGTTGAAGTCGCCACCGATAATCCATGGTGATCCTTCGAGGGGCCCAGCAATCTCTCTCACCTTATCCCACAGGAGGTGTCTTTCGGATCTTGTGCATTTGGCATACATGGCCGAAATGGCCAGCGGCCTAGCAATGCGGTGGAACTTGAGACGCCCATGTAGGATTTGTTCCGAATCACAATCAATATCAAAAGTGGATCCCTCTTCCGCAAACAACCAGATTTTTCCGGTCATGTTCGATCCAATGTAGGACAGCCCCATGGCCATGGAGAACCGGTCCGGATCCGGTGTTGTGAGTGGTTCCATTATTGCAAGGAATAAAACATTATGAGACTTAATTAGCCATTTCAAAACGTTTTGGGTTGACGCATTTGCGATTCCCCTCACGTTCCAAAACATGATATTGTAAGACATCATTAACAAGTAGGATGCGTACCCGAAGGAGACGAAGTCCCTCCTTGATATTCAATGAGATGTTGCTCTTTGTTCGTTGCGTGCTCCTCGGCATCGTCAAGTGGAGAGCCGTCTCCAATCCTCTCGGTCCCCACTTGCATGTCCATGGCCGAGTCGTCCGCTTCCCCACAATTGTCGACATCAAATTCTCCATTCGCCATGAGGGAGTAGTATTGGTTAGTGCTCATGTGATTCTTACTTGAGAAGAAACCACGCCCCCTAGTCATTGCATGGCGTGCGCCCCCTCTCGCATTCCCTCGTGTAGGCGGGGACACCGATCGGCTCGCCTTGGTGTACTCCCATTCCGCATCCATATCTCCATGAATTGGTGAAGGTGGCTCGGTGGTCGGGGGTGTTGGGTTCCCTTTTTCCCCTCCCCCGCGCTTGAAGCCCACTTTGAATGTTCCGGGGCGCGAAGCATTCCCTCCTTGGGTTCCACCCATAATGTCCGGACCATCCCAAGTTGTATCCCTTTCCTCCTCTCCAATTGAATTGTTGTTTGGACGATTCCCGGCATTGCCCTTATTCTTCCCTTGGCGGTTCCCTTCATTGGAGTTAGGATTGTGCCTCACCGCATTTTGCATGCCCTTCATACCGTGGCCTTCGGGGTTTGCCTTCTTTGGCGGGTTAATATTGTAGTTTCGTTTCGGTGGCCTTTCCTTTTTGCCCATCGCATAGCACACACATCACTTGCATGGCCAACATGTTTACACTCTTGGCAATAGGATGGGATCTTATCCCACCGGACTTGTTGCACCAACTCGCGGCCGCACAAGTCAAGGATTATCTCTTCAGGGGCGGTTTGGTGATGTCAATCTCAATACAAATGCGGGCAAAGGATAGTCTCGTCTTGGTAGCCGTGGCCCGATCAACTTGGATTGGATTGCCGAGGAGCTTGCCGATGGCGAAAAGAGCGGATTGATCAAACAAGTGAATTGGGAGCCCGATTAAATTACACCAAATTGCTGCTATCGGGGACTCACAATATGCATCGAAATCCGGGGACCATTTGAAGACCCTCATTGGGTGGCGCTCAATGAGCCAAACGGGTGTTCCCTTTGGGCCTCCGAGAAGCCGGGTATAATCCGCCAAATCCTCGCATTGGATAAGGATATGTTTAGCATTAATGTATTTCCAATTGAAGCCACATCGGAATTTAATGTTATCTAGAGTTTTTTGAATTTGATGGCCCGTAGGAATAGAATGTAAAAACTTACCCACGATGGCGTGCCCCATGCTATCAGCAAGCTTTTGTGTTTCAGCCCCGGAGAAGTAGATGGCCGAAACTCCATTGGACATGGAGGCAAAACCAATGTTTTGGATCTGTTCCGGCGCGAAGACTTGAGGACCATTGGGTTCGGGAGAACCCTTAAGTAACTCCGCCATCGATTTCGGCCTATTAGAGGTACCCGAGGGAACTTCAGCCCCCCCTTCTCGGCTAGCGACCATCGGCCCTCGTGTCGCGGCCTCGTGGGATAGGTCACTCATGGCCATCGGCTGGTCCTGGATAGCCGTGACGGAACTAGTCGGAGCTTCGCCCACCATCGGGTTGGTAGGTGGTGTCGGGGTGGCCGTATGACCCTCGGCCCCAACCTTGGTGGCCGCACCCCTGTGAGCTTCCCTTCCGGCCAGGTTCACATTCGCCTCCGCACGCTGTGCCAGGCCAGGCGGCTCCGGCCTCGACCAAGCCACAAAAGCCGTCGACTTTGCCGCGCCAGCCTCGAACGTGTCTCGAAGTTTTAAGGTCCGCCCTCTCGCTAGAGGGGGAAACACCTCAAAGGAGGGGATGAAAGGCCCCGTAGGTGCAAGCAAGGCTTGGATGGACTCCAGAAGGGAAGAGTAGTGAGACCCATCGGCCATGTGCGCATCCTCCGGCTGGCCGGCGTCGAGAAGTGGTAGGGCGGTCATGGTGTCGAGCTTGTCTGCCAAATCCAAGGCTGCGAGGTGTAGGAGATGGGTAGTTTTTGGCTGCATTAGCCCTCCAACGGCTAGGACATCACGTGACATTCCAAGTGGGCAAGGCGCCATGCCACTTTCGAAAAGAGTTTTTGTTCCCACTTCCAATTCGGGTAAGTTGACTTCCACTACTTCCAATGAGTCTTTTGCTTTTGCTGCCGCATGTACTTTAGGTTTGTCATGATCCGGAGGGGTCACGTCCTCCTCTTCGACGGCATGGTCGTCGCCGGCGGCCGCACCGGCAACCTGGTCGGAATTTTGATTTTTGGAGGCCATGGTCGATAGGACCGCATTGGCAATGGCCAATTGGCATTCCTTGGTGCGCGAAGCACTTTCTACTTCATCCCGCCGGCCGTTGTCCCCTTGATCACTCGGCGCGCTCGCCGGAAAGATGGTCCCTTTGCACTTAGGGCTCCTGGGTGGGGACGAGTATTCCGACCCGAACTCGAGCCTCTTCCAAGGTTGTTTGTCCTCCGGAAGGGGTGAAAGAACAAACCTTTTCCGACCATTTCCTTTAGTTGGAGGAGCCGGGGTACTTTTCCTCATTTTGAGTTTTGTGGCTTTTTGCTTCATCTTCTTGCTCGGAGGATTAGGGATGGGGTCCTCGGCCGACCGAAAGACCATGCGCTGGTCCGAGATGGTGCGAGGTTCCTCGGGCCCCGGCGACGTGTCCGGCGGATGGTCTGGCATGGCCGAGCGTGTGCCAAGTCACCAGTGTGGTCGGGGGGAAGCGGAGGTGACGGTGTAAGATCCGACACAAAGGCGGAGGCCGGCAGTGTTAAGGGTCGTGAGGGTTGAAAGAAGGCCGTGGGTTGTGGTCGGAGTGGAGGGGAGGGAAGCGAGGGTGAAGACCTTGAGTTGAAGAGGGCGGCGGTGGTTGGCAACGGTGTTACAAGGCGGGACAATAGGGAGTTGTGTTTAGAGAGAAGGAGGAGCTTCTCCCCCTCCAGCTTCTCCCCTGGCTGAACTGGACCTAAACCTGATCCGACAACACCCACATATCTCGGACTTGGAGAACCTTGCCACACCGCCCAACGAGGAGGAGATTAAGCGAGCAGTTTGGAGTATTTCAGCAGATAGTACACCGGGTCCCGACGGGTTTACGGCGTCCTTCTACCATAGTTGCTGGGACATCATTGGCCAGGATGTGGGGGAGGCGGTAGTACAGTTTTTCAACGGGGCGTTCCTCCCACGAAGTATTACCGCGACGATGATTGTGCTCTTACCAAAAAAGGATAATCCGGCTTCATGGTCGGATTACCACCCAATTAGCCTTTGCAACGTTTCAAACAAGATTATCACAAAAATCCTCGCTTCTAGGCTGGCCCCCGTCCTCCCCAAGGTGGTCTCCCCGAATCAAAGTGGCTTCATTAAGGGAAGGCTTCTAAACGACGTCCTCCTTGCTCAAGAATTGTTTCACGAATTATATAGAAGGAAGCCCGCATCAAACGTCCCGATCAAGATTGATATGGCAAAGGCTTATGACCGGGTTCAATGGCCATTCTTGATCAAAGTCATGCGCCGTATGGGCTTCCCGGAAACGTATTTGAATCTCATCGAAACATGCATTGGGTATTGTTGGTTCTCGGTGTTGGTAAATGGAGCCCCAGCTGGTTTTTTCAAGTCCACCCGTGGTCTGCGCCAAGGGGACCCCATCTCCCAATCACTTTTCATCATCGCAGCAGAGTACCTCTCGCGAGATTTGGACGAGCTGATATTGGGAAAGAAAGAGATAACCTTCAGGTCTACATGCGCGTGTTCTGAGGTTAGTCACTTGGCCTATGCTGATGATATAGTTATATTTACGCAAGCGGCGATAGAACCTATTCTACGGGTCAGATCTTGCTTGGATGAGTATACGGCGGTCTCAGGGCAGAAGGTTAACCTCTTGAAGAGTAATTTTTACATTACGGAGAATAATGGTGATTGGGCTGGCACGGTGGAAACAGAGGGTGGCTTCACTTGAGGTACATTCCCCTTCCTTTACCTCAGAGTCCCTATTTACAAGGGTGCCAAACGGACCTACATGTTCCTCTTCCTTCGAGAGAAAATTTCCAGAAGAATCTCAGGTGGGCACATAGACATTTGTCCTTCGGGGGTAGGCTGACATTGATTAAAAGTACCGTTGAGGCCATTCCAATACACGTGTTCCAAGCGATCGAACCGACAAAAGGGGCCCTACAGCTCATGGAACAGCAATTTGCAAGATTCTTCTGGGGCTCCGTGGAGGGTAAAAGACGAACCCACTGGATCGCATGGGACCAGGTTTGCTTACCCACCTCGGAAGGAGGTCTCGGACTAAGAAGGTTCGAGGATGTGTTGAAAGCCTTTAGTGTGAAATTGTGGTGGCGGTTTAGAGAGCAATCCTCCCTATGGGCCTCACACATGTACAGCAAATATTGTACCTCGAAATCACCTTTGGCCCGGTTGCCTTCGGGTAGGAGCAGCCCGACTTGGCGAAGGCTGGTTGCTGCTTGGCCCCTCACCCAGGCTAACATCCGTTGGATTATTGGAGATGGAAGGGTCATGTTTTGGGACGACACTTGACTCGGGGATAAACCAATTAGAGATCTATGTATTGATACAAGGGGTGACCCCACTACAAGGGTTGCGGACTTCTAGAGGAACGGACAATGGGATGGGGCTAAGGTTTGTACCACTCGTAATCAAACAGGCATGCCACCATCTGTGGCCGAGGAAATCATGAATACCCCTATCCTTCCCGACAACCCCGATGTTCCGAGATGGACCTTGATACGATGCGGAAACTTCTCTCTCGCCTCGGCCTGGGACTCAAACCGGGCTTGTCGGCCTTATATCCCTGCACTTGGCGATATTTGGCATGGTAGCCTCTCAACGACTATTTCGGTCTTCATGTGGAGGCTTATTTCAAACAGAATTCCAGTGGATACAAAGCTCCAATGGAGGAATATTTCTTTGGCCTCAAAATGCCAATGCTGTCCCGGGCACCCAGGAATTGAATCCCAAATAAGCCTCCACATGAAGACCGAAACAGTCGTTGAGAGGAAGACAATGGGCCGGACGTGATATAGTCTTCATAGTTGTTTGGTTTTGGATTGTAGCCTTCTTGTACAAGGAATAGATTGGTGTCCGTCTCATTTTGGGGTGGGACACTGTTCTACTCCTTAAGTCCCCGACATGTCACTTTTAGACATGTCTTTGTAAATTGCCGTTCAATGATATATAGGGATGAGGGACCCACGAACCCTCCACCGTGAAGGTGTTTAAGAAAAAAAAAATTGCCGAACAAAAACATGTGGAAACAATAAGGGAGGAACAAAGGCTCGGCCGTTCAAACAAAAATCATCCCCGTGGAAAAAGATGTGGAAAATCGGGTATGGTCCGGTCCGGATATTATGGGCGAACTACAGGAAGAATTTAGAGGAGAACCGGTCAATCAAGCCAAGCGAGGAGATCGACAAAGCAGTAAGGGCTACTCTCACCACTCTGGCTCGGCCTTTACCCCCTTCTCCCAAGTGGTTGGAGACATAGGTGCATCGAAGGACTCCATGAACGAGCACCGAGGATCGTTCACCTCTCGGCGAGGTGGCATGCAAGGCTCGGCAAGACAACCCTCGGCAAGGGGTGGAGGGTGGGCAAGGGGGCCGGACGCCGAGGAACATACTAAGTACCAATCAATACTACTCCCAAATGAACAACGAAGATTTTGATGGAGAGGAACATGGGGGGGGACTTTGGTATGGACATGGACATGCAAGCCAATTCGGGAGCCATTGGTGATAACCCTTCAAACATGATCGACGTAGTAGACCTTGGAGGGGACACGACATTTGATCCAAACCAAAAAGGGAATGATAGGCAACTCATCGAATTTCAAGGGGGTCCTTCAAGCCCGCCGGATATGAACTCGCCTTGTTAATTATGTCTCTCAATCTAATGTTTTGGAACCTTAGGGGGATAGCTAATGCACCAACCCAAAACGTTTTAAAGAGATTAATTAAATCTAATAATATCAACTTTCTTACTGTTTTGGAGCCGCTTACAACCTCGAATCCGGGGAGATACTCAAAGGCATTGGGGATGGCCTTTAAAGGCTCGAACACGAATGGGAAGATTTGATTTTTGTGGAGGAAGGGGACAATTTTGAGATCGAGGACGACACGGAACATATCCTCCATGGTACTTACTCGTCCCCTCGATTGGCTAGTCACATTGTTATCTCTGCAGTTTATGCGAAATGTACAAGGGCAGAAAGGTACCCGCATTGGGAAAAAGGCGACGAGGATAGAAGTGAGAGAAGCTCTCCCTTCTCTCTAGAATTCGCCCTCTCTCCCTCCCTCCCCTTTGAGGGAGGTGAAATGTGATTGTTGCATCCGACACATGGTGAAGTCCGGTGGTGAGCTGCCGGAGGGGGAGCCCGCGGCCTTGATACACACGATGCAGCCCCTTTCCTCGCCGGAGTGGAAGTGTCGTTCGATTGCATGCCCTAAAACCAAAAGGGTTGGCACGCCCCACCCGGAGAAAGCTTGACAAGCCCTCAAACGAGCCGGTCTTGAATCTGGTTCGGAGGTGAGTCGGGCTAAGAAGAAGATGGTGTACGAAATGGCTGATGGTGTACGAAATGGCTTGACAACATCTCCCTAAGGAGATGTCGGTTTTTGCCTCAAATAGAATGGTAAGTTAGAGAGAGACGCTCTCCCTTCTCTCTAGAATCCCCCACCACGTTTTGAGTTCCCACATCGCCGCCTACCCCCATTCTCAGTCGGCTCACCACCGTCGACGGTCCCCCTCACGCCCCCGCTCCACCAGCCACCCACCACCCTCCCGACCTCGGATTCTCACCAACCAACCCACTCCATTGGCTAAGGCACGAACAAAGCTCCGGAGTGGCTGGTGACTCGACTCGCTCTCTCGATCATGCCGGAGCTCCCGCCGGATCCCCCCCCGGAGTCCGAAGAACCGCGCACCATCTCGGACCAGCTAATGGTCCTCCGGTCGGCCGAGGACCCTCTCTCGGACCAGCCAATGACTTTCACGTCGGAGGAGTCTTCCGCCATAATTTCTCCCTGCAAGAAAATGGCGAGGAAAACTTTGAAAATGAAGGTGAAGGCACGGAAAAGTACACCAGCCCCTCCCACCAAAGGCACTGGTCGGAAAAGGTTCGTACCCTCACCGATGCCGGAGGACAAGCAACTTAGGAAGAAGATTGATTTCGGGGCCGAAGGGAGCTCGCCGGTCGGAAGTCCAAAATGCAAAGGCCCCATCTTCCCGACGTCGATGGAGCCCTCCCCTAATCCCAACGATGAAGATGAAGCTAAGATTAATGAAGAACTTGCCGGCGCCGGAACTGTTGGCAACGCTTCGGCCGATGACCTTGCGGCCGGCGCAAACGCGGGGACCGGTGACGGAGGAGAGCACAACCCCCCACATGATGGCTGCTTGGAGAGAGATGGCTCTAGCATGGGTCAAAAGGCCTTGGTGGACGCGCTAGTCAACTTGCCCGAAATGGGCACAACAACAAAATCACTTTCCGAAAGTTCCTTGACGCCTTGCCACTTCGGAACACCACGTGATGCTGGCCCCAATGCATCCGTTGAGCCCCCAAAACAACAAAAATCTAGCTCCTTTCTGCAGCAACCCAACCTTCCCGAATTGGCTTGGAGACCAAAACCTCCTTCCGAAAGTGCGCTAACTCCTTTCCGTTCCAAGAGCTCACGTGAGATGATTGTCGTGGAGGCCCCAACGCAACCAAAAAAGGCCGAAATCATCCACTTAGCCGCCTTGGACTCGGCGGAGATGCTAGACACATTGGTTGCGCAACCTCTCATTACGGCCGGTCACAAACCACCAGAGTTCCCCCTAAACTCTTCGGGATGCATGCAAAGTGTCACACACACACCTCGGGATGGGAATGGACCCTCTCTTGAGGACTTCCCCCCTCTCGAACGAGGACGAACTAGCAAGCTCCGAGCTACGTTTGAGGCTAGTTCGGAACATTACAGTGCGGAGCTCGGCCAGCCGCGACCGAAGTCGAACCCTAACGACTACCGGGAAAAGCCTTTTATCGAGACGACGAACAAGGCCACGCCTAGTACCGAGATGGTTGCAGTGACAAGAGACACACCAACATCCAACGATACGCCTATGGATGATGCCGAACAGATCCTCACCGAGAAGGAAAAAGTCGAGAAGATCCACACCGAGAAAGAAAAAGCCGAAAAGCCGAGAATGGAAAAGCCGAGAAGGGCACACAACGGCAACGTAGGTGCCGAGAAGATCCACACCGAGAACGGAGAAGCCGAACTCAACAATCCGAAGAGAAATGGAAATACACCTAAGTCCACGGCGGATGCCGCAACACGAGGGCCGAATGTAGTTAATCAACTTGGGGGGGTAGAAGCTACCCCGGGGTCCTCGCCGTGGCCGAAATCGATGGCGGACTTGCTTATGGGTACCCCGTCGGGCTCGGCGAGTAACACTCTACAAGGCCGGGGTGAAGGCGCCTCATGCCACCCCGGTCGGCCGAAAACGATGGCGGACATGCTTAAAGGCTCGACTGACCCTACCGGCCCTCAAGCCTTTGAGCCGGATAAGCTCCAGAACATTGGATTTGCTTCAGTGTCCGACGGCATCCCGGCCATCTACTTCTCCGGAGCGGAAACTCAAAAGCTTGCTGAGAGCATGGGACACGCCATTGTGGGTAAGTTCTCTCACTCTATCCCTACGGGACTGCAAATCCAAAAGACCCTCGATAATATTAAACTTCGATGTGGATTTAGTTGGAAGTACATTAATGCTAAACATATTCTCATTCAATGCGAGGACTTGGCGGACTATGCCCGAATCCTTGGAGGCCCAAGGGGTACGCCCGTTTGGCTCATTGACCGACACCCGATGAGGGTCTTCAAATGGTCCCCGGACTTTGATGCTTACTGCGAGTCCCCTATTGCGGCAATTTGGTGCAACCTAATTGGCCTCCCCATTCATCTTTTCGACCAATCCGCCTTATTCGCCATCGGCAAGCTTCTCGGCAATCCAATACAAATTGATCGAGCCACGGCAAACAAGACTCGGCTTTCATTTGCCCGAATTTGCGTCGAGATAGACATCACAAAACCACCTACCGAAGAGATAATCCTCGACCTTGGTGGGCGAGAAACGGTGCAGCGAGTCCGATGGGACAAGATACCATCATATTGCCAAGAATGCAAACATGTCGGCCATGCAAGTGAGGTGTGCTATGCGACGGGCAAGAAGGAACGGCCGCCAAAGAGAAACTACCACAACGGCCCGCCAAAACAGCCACAACCCGAGAGACAGACCGAGAAGGGGAAGCAAGATATGGGGAAGAATGCCTCCAGCTCCAATGAATGGAAACATCAGGGGAAGAAGCAAGGCAAGGCCGGTGATCGACCAAACAATAACAAAACAAATGGGGAGGATACCGGTGGTACTTCCTGGGAGGGACCGAACTCCAAGGGTGACTCTACTTTTGGGAGCGGACCGAGCTCCGGAACTCAAAATGCCGGGCTCATTGTCGGGATCGAGATTGGGAAGTCCCCACCGAACCGGGGGAATCCATTGCATCCCACCACCGAACCACCAACACCATGTGGGAACATGGACGTGGAGTGGGGCTCCCCCAATGCGAGGAGCTTGGTCTCACCAGTTCGGCGAGGGAATCCGAGAGGAGGCGCGCGTCATGCTTTGACAAGGGGGCGTGGGTTCTTCTCGGCAAAGAACCACATGAGCACTAACCAATATTATTCTCTCATGGAGAACGGAGAATTTGATGTTGAGAATTGTGGGGATGCGGACGAAGACCCCATGGAATTGCACGTGGGGGCCGAGAAGTTAGGAGGCAACAGTTCGGCCGAGGACGCCGAGGAGGTCGCTCCGAACAAAGAGCAACACCGCACTGACTATCAAGGAGGGCCTTCAACCTCTTTGGGTACGCACCCTTCTTGTTAATAATGTCGTACAATCTCATGTTTTGGAACGTGAGGGGGATCGCGAATGCGCCCACTCAAAACGTTCTGAAAAGACTTATTGATTGTCATAATGTTTTATTTCTTGCAATAATGGAACCGCTCACACAACCGGACCCGGACCGTTTCTCTAAGGCCTTGGGGCTGTCCTTCATTGGTTCGAACACGAACGGGAAGATTTGGATGTTTGCGGAAGAGGGGTCCACTTTTGATATTGAGGTTGACTCGGAACAAATTCTTCACGGGTACCTCAAATCCCACCGCCTTGCTAGGCCGGTGGCCATCTCAGCCGTGTACGCCAAATGTACAAGGGCTGAAAGACATCACTTATGGGACAAGATGAGAGAGATTGCCGGGCCTCTTGAGGGAACACCTTGGATCATCGGTGGCGATTTCAACACCATTCTATCTCACCAAGACAGAGTCGGAAGTGATACCAACCGGCAAGCCGAGATGGTAGATTTTGCGGAGGCAACGGAAGATTGTAGGCTGCTTGACCCTGGTTTTGATGGAGCGGCATTCACTTGGGCCAAGAATGGCCTTTTTGAAAGGTTGGATAGAGTGCTTGTCAGCGAGGATTGGACTAAGACCTTCGAGGCTACTCGGGTTACGAATCTCCCCCGGATTGCCTCGGACCATGGACCAATTCTTGTCAGGTGCACGAAGATGAACACATCCGCTGGAGCCAAGGCTTTCAGGTTCCAGAACATGTGGATCCGACATGAAGGATTCATGGCCGTAGTGCAAAAAGCATGGGAGGAGCCCACGGGGGCGGGTGGAATCCTAAACATTCAAATCAAGCAGGCCAGAGTTAAAAAGGCCCTTAAGGAGTGGAACAAAGAGGTTTTTGGGAACATCCATGCTAATATAAAAGAAAAGGAGGAAGAAATTGCTCTGGCCCAATCTTGTTTCGAAGCAAGGCCGACTCCGGATCACAGGACAGCGTTCAACAAACACATTGCCGAGTACATCCTTCTGCTGAGAATGGAAGAAGATTTTTGGCGACAGAAGGCAGCTTTGAGGTGGCTTGCCGAGGGAGACAAAAATACCCGGTTCTACCAAAGCTGGGTGAAACAAAAGAGGGTTCGTCTCCGCATCCATTCAATTCGTGCCAATGGGCAGGAGCTCACCGAGGAAGCCGAGATTAAAAAGTCCGCAGTGGAGTTCTTCCAACAACTCCTTGCCCCCAACAATCCGACACTTGAAGACCCAGACCTCGACCTAATCCAGCAGGTCCACTCAGTCGAGCAGTTCGTTGACATCGCAGATGCTCCAAGTGCGGACGAGGTCAGGAGTGCCACCTTTTGCATTTCCGGAGATAGTGCACCCGGACCCGACGGCTTCTCGGCCACCTTCTATCAAGCCTGCTGGCCCATTGTGGGGCCGGAGGTAGTGGAAGCAATCAGACAGTTCTTCAGAGGGGCCTTCCTGCCAAGGAGCATCACGGCCACAAGCATAGTCCTTATCCCAAAGAAGGCATCGCCGGAGTCATGGACCGACTACCGACCCATTAGTCTCTGCAATGTTCTAAACAAGATCATTACCAAGGTACTCACCTCTCGACTCTCTCCTTTCCTCCCACAGGTCATCTCCCCAAACCAAAGTGGATTTGTCAAAGGTCGGCTCCTTAACGACAACGCACTTCTGGCTCAAGAGATGTTCCATGAGCTTGCTAGATGCTCCCCAGCGCCTAATGTGGCAGTAAAGATTGACATGGCTAAAGCCTATGATAGGGTCCAATGGCCATTCCTCTTCAAAGTTTTACGCCGTATGGGTTTCCCGGATTCATGGATTTCACTTATGGAGAGGTGTATTGGGTATTGCTGGTTCTCGGTCCTTGTTAACGGGGCACCCTCGGGCTTCTTTAGATCAACTCGAGGACTTCGGCAAGGAGACCCGATCTCCCCCGCTCTGTTCGTAATCGCTGCGGACTACCTGTCCCGAGCATTAGATAAGCTCATCCTCGGCCAAAAGGACATGACGTTCAAAGCCTCCCGGAGATGCATGGAGATCAGCCATCTAGCCTATGCGGACGACATTATCATCTTCACTCAAGCGGCGGCAAATCCTATGCGCCGGCTAAGAGCCTGTCTCGAAAAATATGAAAGAGTCTCCGGCCAACAAGTCAGCCTCGCCAAGAGTAATTTCTATATTGCCGAGGCCCATGAGCATTGGGCAAACTCGATCCAGGAGGAAGGAGGCTTCTCTAGAGGGGCCTTTCCTTTTCTCTATCTCGGAGTCCCTATCTATCGTGGTGCCAAACGCACGGACATGTTCCTATTCCTACGGGAAAAGATTGCAAGAAGGATCTCAGGATGGGCACACCGTCACCTATCCTTTGGAGGAAGGCTTACGTTGATTAAGAGCACTCTTGAAGCGATCCCCTTGCACATCTTTCAAGCCGTCGAGCCCACGGCCGGTACCCTCAAGCAACTTGATCAACAAATGGCCCGATTCTTTTGGGGGTCTACGAATGAAAAGAAGCGGACCCATTGGATTGGATGGGAACAAATGTGCCGGCCCACTGATGAAGGAGGCCTTGGGATCCGAAAAAACTATGGAGGTCCTCCGCGCCTTCAATATCAAACTTTGGTGGCGCTTTCGGGAGCAAAACTCCCTTTGGGCAAGATACATGATGGCAAAATATTGCTCCAACTCCACACCGCTCACCTTGAGATTGCCGAGCAGGAGTAGCCCTACGTGGAGAAGGCTCTCAAGAGCATGGCCCCTCGCGCAACCGCACATAAGATGGCTAGTGGGACAAGGGGACATCTACTTCTGGGATGACATTTGGCTTGGCGATAGCCCTCTGAGGGAACTTAGTCTTGATGATAGGGGAAGACCAACCACCCGGGTCTCGGAGTTCATTACAAATGGTGGTTGGGATGTGCCCAAGCTTCAACTCCTTCACAATCAGGCCGGCCTTCCTCAGCATGTTATCGATGGCATCATTAATACACCGATCCTCCATGACGAACAGGATATCCTGAGGTGGAACCTCTCTAAGCATGGGGAATTCACGGTGGCTTCGACATGGGACACACTTCGAGGACGAAACCCGATCATCCATGGTTTGGGGGATGTTTGGAAGGTAGGCCTCACCAACTCAATAGCCATCTTTATCTGGAGGCTTCTCTCCAATCGGGTGCCGGTTGACACGAAACTTCAGTGGCGGGAGATTGAGCTAGCCTCTAAGTGCCAATGCTGCCCCCACAGACCGAACACTGAGTCACTCCAACACCTCTTCATCCAGGGATATGGAGCTCGCAGAGTATGGAGTGAGTTCGACGGCTGGTTCACAGGGCCGTTCCCCCCGCATCCATATCAATGACACAATCCCTACGAGAATCGAAGTGTGGGCGCGAAGGTGCCAACAGCCGAACAAGAAACATCTTAGCCGAGCCACTCCATACCTCATCCTTTGGTTTATCTGGTCGGAGAGAAACAGGAGCCGCCACCAAGGCACACAGTTTAAACCACAAAACGTGGTATGGCAGGTCCACATGTTCATTCGAAATGCTATGTCTAATGGAAGCTTGAAGCCGAAACATTGGAAGGGAGTTAAACTTGGAATCAATATTCCCCAACAAGCGGCGGCAATCAGGGCGCTACCCCTAGCCATGGCAATCAAATGGAACCCCCCGGATCAGCCGTGGATAAAGCTCAACACGGATGGCTCCTACAATGAAGCGAACGGCAGAACAGGGGCTGGAGGGATTATTCGAGACCACTCGGGTAAGATGCTCGCCGCCGTCAGCACACCCCTTGAAGCCCACTCGGCTTTAGAAGCGGAGCTGTTGGCCATGATTCACGGGCTAAATATAGCCAAGGAATTCGGCCTACCAATCTGGATTGAGTCAGATGCAGAGCAAGCAATCAAATTGGTCAATGGGACAGGATGGGGCCCGGCACTAGCTCGGCAAGCGGTGGCGCAACTAACCATTCTCAAACGCCAACTCAATTTCCGAGCCACCTTCATACACAGGGAGGGGAACAAAGCGGCGGACTTCCTTGCGAAAATGGGGCTAGTCCAAGACAGTGGCCTACGAATGCACTACAACTCAGCACCGAGAGAACTGTTGGACTTGGTTAGATTGGACGAGATGGGAGTGTCGCACATCCGAAACCTAGACGGGGACGGGCATCAAAGTTGATCATGAGACGATGGGAGACACTAGTGACTAGCTTTTTGGTTAATTGTATTTGGAAAGGAGTATGATGAGGTCCGAACCTTGTGGGATCGGACCGCATACTACTCTTGAATTTGTTACGGCACACCACTTTTGGGTGTGGCCACGCCTTGTAATTATCACTTTTGGAAATATAGGGATGAGGGACCCACGAACCCTCCACCGTAGAGGTGTTTGAAAAAAAAAAAAAAAAAAAAAAAAAAAAAAAAAAAAAAAAAAAAAAAACATCTCCCTAAGGAGCTCAACATCTTTATCTGGAGGCTACTCTCCAATCGGGTGCCGGTTGACACAAAACTTCAATGGCGGGAGATTGAGCTAGCCTCTAAGTGCCAATGCTGCCCAATTCGAGTGCCAATGCTCCTTAGCTCAAATGGCAAAGAATGAGAAAGAGAAGGCGCAAACCTGTTGTTGTAGTGAGAGAAGCTCTCCCCTCTCTCATCCCTTAGCCTCTCTTGAACGCTTGCTCCAACGGTCGGTGGCGGTCTCCCCGTCGGACTTGACGACCGGAACAACCCTGCCTTTCGCGGGGAGCTGGACGTCGACCATGGATGATTCGGCTGCCGATGAGAGTGATGCAACGAGGGCATTGTTCCAATCCACCGGCGATACCATTACAAGTGCGAAGGCGAGCAAAAAGGAGGCCCGTCGAAGTGTAGGAGACCGGCTGAAAATGAGGAAGTCCACTCCGAGGCCGACAACGAAAGGTAACGGGAGGAAAAGATACAATGCGTCCCCCTCCCCGACGACAAAACCGGAATTCAAGAAAGCTTTTGCCGAGGACGACACCGGGGAAGAGATTCGTACAAGCGGCTTCAAGAAAAACCTTATTGAGGAGCTTGACATGGCGGCGGGAAGCGCGGAAAGACAAGGAAGAGAAGGTAGCCATGGCCGGTCAAAGGAGAAGGTACCGGAAGAAGTGATACCGACTTGCATAGAGAGTGTTGTCTTCTCCGAACTCCCAAAGGACGGAATTGGTGGTGAGGAAGGCCCTCTCGAGGTAAGTAACACAGAATCCCGACCGTTGGAACTACCCGAACGACTGGAATCTTTGAATTCCGACTCCACATTGGCTCCGGCGGCGGCACAGCCCTCAGCCGGCGACGATATGACCGTTGCTATGGAGGCTGACAAGATGGTACACTCTAGGGAGCTAGCTTGCTTGGTTGGAGTGGAAACAAGACAAACAAAAGGTACTATGGTCAACTTTCCGGATATGGCAATAAAGACAAGTTTCATAGGTGAAAGGCAATTGGTCTCATTCCCAAACCTTGACTCACGTGATTGCTGCATGGAAGAGTCACATGTGCAGCCAAAACAATCCCTTTTGCAACTAGCTAATCTCGATTCCGCCGATGCCTTGGACCGGATTTCTTCACAACCCCTCCAACAAGTCGACGCCGGCAACGGGCATGGTTCGGGTGGGCCTCAAGCAATTATTGGAGTCGAGTCTCATAACGCCGAACTAACCGCGGAGCAGGCTAGGAACCTTGGCCCGAACCAGGAGTATCTCGAGCACTTCCCTCCTCTCGAAAAGGGTCGAACCAAAAAACTATGTAGCTCGTTTGAAACAGGGGAGGCGTCACCATGGAAGGGATGGCCAAACCACGGGCAAAGCTCGGTCGGTGGGGTTCAGCACGGGGTCCCTAACCCGGTGGAAAAGGTGCCTCGGGGGGAGCCTCATCCGACTGGAAAAGGCTCACATCTCAATCCGAGTAAGGACCGAGGGCCACAACCACAACCGACGATGGCGGATATCCTTCGCAACCAACCGGACTCGAAAGGCCATCACATATTTGAGCCGGAGAAAATAAAAAACATGGGGTTCGCTTCGTCGAGCAATGACGATCTATTTTTCCGGAAGTGAGACACAACAATTGGCCGACACGTTGGGATTTGCTATTGTAGGTTAGTTTTCACATTCCATTCCGGCTTCAAGCCAAATACATAAAGCCTTAGACAATATGAAGTTTGTTAGAGGTTGGAATTGGAAATATATTAACGCAAAGCATGTGCTAATACAACTAGATGATCTTAATGACTATGCGAGGTTGCTTAATGGTCCGAAGAATACCCCGGTGTGGTACGTGGATAGACACCCAATGCGAGTCTTTAAGTGGACTCCGGACTTCGACGTTTATTGTGTCACAGATAGCAGCCATATGGTGTAACCTTATTGGCCTTCCTATCCATCTCTATGATCATTCGGCCTTGTTTGCGATTGGAAAACTCCTAGGAAACCCGATCCAAATTGATCGTGCAACAGCTAATAAGTCGAGGTTATCGTTCGCGAGAATTTGCGTGGAGATAGACATCACCAAACCTGTTCCGGAGGAAATTATCCTGGATATGTGCGGTAGGGTGTCCATCCAAAACATAAAATGGGACAAGATACCTGCGTTTTGTTCGGAGTGTCGGCACGTGGGCCATTCGGCCGCAACATGTTATGCCTCGGGTAAGAAGGAGAAGCCTCCAAAGCGGAACTACAACATCCCGATGGCGAGGAGGAACTCGGAGACAAACCACAATACGGCTGGAAAATCGCCTCACCATAAAGGAAACAAGGTAATCACGGAATGGCATCGTCCGGAAAAGGAGGAGGCAAGTATTCAGCCCATTCCCACGGCCCTGGTTTCGGTAGTTCAAGAGGTCCCATCTTACTCGGACACATGCAATTTGGATGTTCTTGAGCCGAGACAATGGGGGGAGAGAGGTCCTCATAATGGGGCCGGTGGATCGAGTAATAAGGGGAATAGGTGTTGGCAACCTCGTGGACACTCCGTATGCAAGGCCTCAAGCGGACCTTCCTCTCCAATCAAACGAGGCACCCCGGCTAGGGGTCAAGAGGAGGATGGATCGATGGCATCCGAGGGGGACCTAGGAAACTTCATGAGCATTAATCAATACCATGCACTCATGGAGAAAGAAGCCTATGAAACGGATCACCCCGAGGAAGATGAGGTGATTGGAATGGAAATTGTGGTACAATCAATCCCGAACACGGGGGAGGATGTAACCTCTTGCCTCGGCGAGAATTCAAGGCACAAAAATGATCGGAAGATGGATGTAACATGGCGGTCTTCATCCCGCTCGGGTAAGTCATCATCCAATTAATTATGTCTTGTAACCTTTTGTTTTGGAACGTGCAGGGAGTTGTGAAAACCTCGTCCCGCAACGTTATCAAAAGACTAATTGCTGTTCATAATATTTCCTTCATGGCAATAATGGAACCTCTCACCGCGCCAAACCCGGAGTTGTATTCAAAGCTTTTCGGACTCAACTTCAAAGGCGCTAACACGCCGGGGAAAATTTGGATCTTTACTAGAGAGGGAGTTCACTTTGATGTTATTGATGACTCCGAGCAAGCTCTCCACGGTATTCTTCGCTTGGAGGCATGCAACCAACCTATGGCGGTCACGGCTATCTATGCTAAGTGTACTCGCGCGGAAAGATATCCACTTTGGGACAAATTGCGGGATCTTGCGGACAACTTGGAGAGTCGGCCGTGGATTATTGGAGGGGACTTCAACACCATTCTTAACCCACGAGATAGGTCCGTGAGCGAGTCTAATAGGCAAGCGGAGATGTTGGACTTCGCGGAAGCAATCGAAGATTGTAGACTGGTCGATGTGGGCTTTGACGGTGCACCTTTCACTTGGGCAAAGAACAACCTATTTGAGAGGCTAGACAGAGTTTTTATAAATGAGCAGTGGACGAGCGTTTTCGAGGCAACAAGAATCACGAACCTGCCTCGCGTCGCCTCAGATCATGGTCCTATCCTGGTTCGATGCAAAACAGAGGTGACAGGGGAGCAAGGTAGGAACTTCCGATTCCAGAACATGTGGTTGAGACACGAGGGGTTTCGAGGAGTCGTGGAATCCAGTTGGAGCCAACCCACCGAGGCCGGAGGACTACTTAATTTGCAAATCAAGCTCGCAAGGCTTAAGAAAGTCCTTAAAGAGTGGAATAGAGCAACTTTTGGAAACCTCCAATCCAACCTTAAAGAGGCTGAGGCAGCTATCGTAGAGGCCCAGCAAGCCTTCGAAGCTGATGCGTCCCCGACCAATAGATGCCGAGCAAATAAGGCTATTGCGGACTACATCCTCTTACTAAAAATGGAGGAGGATTTTTGGAGACAGAGGGCAGAGGTACAGTGGATTAAGGAGGGGGACAGAAATACGAAGTTCTATCAAAGTTGGGTAAAACAAAAGGGAGCCCGTCTTCGAATCCATGGCATACTAGCGGGAGACCGAACCATTACTGACGAAAGAGAGATCAAGGACTCGGCGTCTAACTTCTTTCAAGAGTTACTTCCACCATTGGCTCTCCCTCTGGCCAATCCAGATTTGAACTTAATTCGGCGACACCCACAGGCCTCGGACTTGGAGAGCCTCGCTACTTCCCCCAATGAAGAGGAGATCAAACGGGCAGTATGGAGCATTTCGGCTGATAGCACACCGGGCCCTGACGGATTCACCGCGTCCTTCTATCATAGTTGTTGGGATATCATTGGTCGGGATGTGGGGGATGCGGTAATACAATTTTTTAACGGGGCTTTTCTCCCACGGAGCATCACCGCGACAATGATTGTTCTATTACCAAAGAAGGATAACCCGGCATCTTGGTCGGACTATCGACCAATTAGTCTTTGCAATGTTTCAAACAAGATCATCACAAAAGTCCTTGCCTCAAGGCTGGCTCCCGTCCTCCCTAAGGTAATATCCCCGAACTAAAGTGGTTTTATTAAAGGGAGGCTTCTAAACGACAACATCCTCTTAGCCCAAGAAATGTTTCACGAGTTATATAGAAGGAGGCCCGCGCCAAACGTTGCAATCAAGATTGATATGGCAAAGGCTTATGATCGGGTACAATGGCCTTTCTTGATCCAAGTCATGCGCCGTATGGGATTCCCGGAGACATTTCTTAGTTTCATTGGAAGATGGATTGGATATTGTTGGTTCTCAGTGTTAATCAATGGAGCACCGGCTGGTTTCTTCAAATCCACTCGTGGCTTGCGGCAAGGGGATCCTATCTCTCCTTCATTATTCATTATTGCAGCGGAATATCTATCAAGGGCGTTGGATGAGCTTATTTTGGGAAAGATGGAAATGACCTTCAAGTCTAAACGCGCATGCTCCGAGGTTAGTCATTTGGCCTACGCTGATGATATTGTTATCTTTACGCAAGCGGCCAAGGAATCCATCCAACGGGTTAGAGCTTATTTAGACGAATATTCGGCCGTCTCCGGGCAGAAGATCAATCTATCAAAGAGCAATTTTTACATTACCGAGACTAACGGTGACAGTGCGGGCACGGTGGAAACGGAGAGTGGTTTTACTAGAGGTACATACCCCTTCCTCTATCTTGGCGTACCTATTTACAAAGGTGCCAAAAGGACCGACATGTTTCTCTTCCTCCGAGAGAAAATTTCAAGGAGAATTTCGGGGTGGGCACACAGACACCTATCATTTGGGGGCAAGTTGACCTTGATCAAGAGTACCCTCGAGGCCATCCCAATACATGTGTTCCAAGCGATCGAACCAACAAAAGGAGCCCTTAAGATCTTGGAGCAACAACTGGAAAGATTCTTCTGGGGCACTGTGGAGGGCAAACGACGTACACACTGGATTGCTTGGGAACAGATTTGCCCCCCCACTACGGAAGGAGGCCTAGGGATTAGGAAATTTGAGGATGTCCTGAAGGCCATCAACGTCAAATTGTGGTGGCGCTTTAGAGAGCAAAACTCCTTATGGGCCTCACACATGTATAGCCAATACTGTGCCTCAAAATCACCTTTGGCTCGACTGAACTCGGGTAGGAGCAGCCCGACGTGGCGACGACTCGCGGCCGCTTGGCCCCTGGCCTGGCCAAACATCCATTGGATCATTGGTGATGGACGAGCCCTGTTTTGGGACGACAATTGGCTCGGGGATAGTCCAATCAGAGATCTTTGCTTAGACACAAGGGGTGACCCCACGACAAGGGTTGCAGAGTTTTGGATGAATGGACAGTGGGATGGGGCTAAGGTTGGCACCATATGCAACCAAACGGGTATGCCACCTCACGTGGCTGAGGCCATCATAAGCATTCCTATCCTCCCTGACAGCCCCGATGTCCCGAGGTGGACTTTGTCTCGAGGAGGAAATTTCTCTCTGTCCTCGGCATGGGACTCTAACAGAGCTAGGCGGCCCCGTATCCCGGCTCTTGGAGACAAATGGCACGGTGGCATCTCAACAACAATCTCGGTTTTCATGTAGAGACTTATTTCGAATAGAATACCGGTTGACGTAAAACTACAATGGAGGAACATCTCCTTGGCATCTAAATGCCAATGTTGTCCTAGGCAGCCGGGGTTGGAATCCATTCAACACCTTTTTATTAATGGACAAGGGGCGAGCATGGTTTGGAGACTTTTTGATGAATGGTTTGATGGTGCGAGCCATTCCCATCGGCCATCGGACTCCATTCCATCTAGACTCGAAGCTTGGGCTAAGAGAATCAACCGGTCCACACAGGACCACATGGCTCAGACCCTTCCTTGCATCATCCTTTGGTATTTGTGGGCGGTGAGGAACAACAGCCGACATAATGGGGTTTGCTTCAGGGCTTATAACGTGGTATGGCAAGTCAGGCTATATGCCCAGAAACTGGTGGAAAGTGGGCGAGCACGGGCGAAGCACTTCAAGGATGTCCGTTTTGAGGGGTTAACACTCCTCCCCCCCCCCCCTCGGCCGAAGGAACCAACAAGAAGGGCCGTGGCTATCAAATGGCAACCCCCGGATGCTCCATGGCTCAAGTTAAACGTCATGGGCAGATACGATGCGACAACGGACATAGCCAGTGGAGGTGGGATCATCCGAGACCATCTCGGTAATATGGTGGGGGCTTTTTATACGCCGATCGGTGCACACTCCGAGCTAGAGGCCGAGCTCGAAATCATACACTGAGGTATGGCATTTGCCGAGAGGCGAGGCGCATTGATTTGGGTAGAGTCAAGTTCACATCAAGCTAGGGCAGCTATTGAGTCAAGGGATTGGGGACCGACAGCATGTCGACACACAATGGTACGAATCCAAGGCATTATGAGGGAGGGTAAGTTCAAACTCAACTATGTTCATCCGGAAGGCAACAAGGTGGCCGGGTACTTAGCTAAATTGGGAAAGGAATCGCCGCATCATCAAGAGGAAAATATAGAGGCCGCTCCTAGGCTACTAACCCCCATGGTTCGCCTTGAACGGCTTGGAGTGCCGAACATCCGCTTGGAAGAAGACGACAATGGATAGGCAAGAGATTAGACCAAAGTTGTTAGGTTTTGGATAGTCGTTTCATTGTGTACGAGGTATAGATGGGTGTCCGTCACATTGGGTCGTGACATTGATCTATTCCTTACATGTCACTTTTGGGCATGAGTTTGTAAATTGTCGTTCAATGATATATAGGGATGAGGGGCCCACGAACCCTCCACCGTAAAGGTGTTTTGAAAAAAAAAATGGCAAAGAATGAGAAAGCTTCAACAAAAGATTTGGAAGGTCTTGATGGTGAGGGGATGACAGGAATTGCACCGGCGCCGGCTGGCCGAGACCTTGATGTCTCATGCTTGGAGTATTAGATGGTCAACAAGGAGAACAATGCAAGCACACCCCTCCATGTGACGCCTAGGCCTGAGGATGGGTTGGCATGTGACTCACAAAAGAAGGAAAAGACAGGTTACTTTGCTTGGGCAAGAAAATGATGGTCCATTTGAGGTAAATGCCATTTTGAATTCAAAATAAGCACCATGTGCTATCTACACCCAAATCGGGATTGATGGAGACAAGAGGGACCATGGCACTGACAGCCGGCCGCCGGAGTACCCACCGGAAAACCTGGTCCCGTCGGCGAATGCATGGAAGGAGGCTGAAAACTTGTTCTCACATGGGGGGACGTGATGCATGGTGGGAGCCTCAACACCACACAAAACCCATAAGGACGAGCCAATTCCACTCGACGCCGGCAAGGGTGACCTTTGGGGACAGCCGGAGACTTTGAAGGTACCCCTTATCTCTCGGAGAAACTAGGACTAGCCATTGTTGGGAAGTTATCCCACTCACTCCCTTCTTCTTTCCAAATTCAAAAAAACCAAGCACATCCTACTTCAATTCCAAGATATGGCTGATTATGCTAAGGTCTTAAGTGGCCTTAATGGGAGCAATTAAATTGGTGGAAGGAAAAGGCTGGGGGCATGCACACATCCGCCAGGCCATGGTGCATATCGCTCTACACAAGCGTTGCCTTACTCTCCGCACTACCTTCATACACCGCGAGGGAAATAAGGCTGCCGACTTCCTTGCGAAATTGGGATTAGAGTCGAGTAATGGCCAAGTATTGAATGCCCAAGCTGTACCGAGAGGCCTCAAAGACATCATTCGAATGGAGCAAATGGGGATCCCCAATATTCGGGTCCGGGAACAGGATGGAGAGTGTGAGTAGAAAAGGATCCCAAGGAAGGTCTCCGTCAATTTCGTCGTCATCGAACACCGAAGGGTACGTAGGTGTCGTGCTACCATCGGCATGTCCCTTATATACTCTTATGGTGTAATTGCTCTAGAAATTTGTACATGTTTTTTTATTTTCTAGGCATAGTTTGGGTGATCGGTTGACTTGTAATCCTAATTATGTATCCTTTATCCTTTATGCAATATAGGGATGAGGGACCCCACGAACCCTAATGGGAGTCCTGTTTGGTTTGTTGATATTCACCCAATGAGGGTGTTCGAATGGGCGTCGGACATTGATACGTTCTTTGAGTCACCGATCGTTGCCATGTGGTGCAATATCATGGGAGTCCCGGCTCACCTCTTTGAGGTATCGGCCCTCATGGCGATCGGCAAGCTCCTAGGCAGGCCTTTACAAGCGAACCATGCCACAATCAACCAAACTCGGCTCTCCTATGCTAGGATATGTGTGATTGTTGTATCCAACACACCGACGGAGGAGATTATACTAAACATCCTAGGCAAAGAGTCAAGGCACAAAGTTGTATGGGACCGTATTCCTTTGTTTTGGGCAAATTATAAGCATGTTGGGCACGTCATTGATAAATGTCATGCGTTGGGAAGGAAGGGGCGTGTTGGAAGTAATGATTACCGAACACCAATAAAGGTGCATCACACTAACCACGACCCCAAGATTATCCGCTGTGAATGGCGCCCAAAGGAGGCGAATAGGGTTGGCACCTCACCGAGCGTTGATCATACGAACAAGGAGGAAGATTGTGGCAACCAAGGAAAGGTCAAGGAGGGTGTTATGGACGCCGAGCCGATGGTCCCAAGAGCGCCCTTGGAGAGCCAACCTAGTGCGGACGAGGATGGGTTCCATTTAGTGTCAAGAAAGAGGAAAGGCAAAGCACATAAGGGAGACATGCTTTCCAAAGCCCTACATCTCGACAATTTGCATTTGAAAGACAATGTGGCTACGGTGTCATTCGACAAACCGAGCACAAGGTCTATGAATGTCCCATGTGGACTCCCCAACCGGGAGAAGGAAGGCTTCATCGAGATTGTTCAAAAAACTTGGTAGAGAGAGAAGCTCTCCCTTCTCTTTAGATTTCATCCGATTGAACCACTTGCCCCTTACCATCTCACGTCCGAACACACCCACCGAACCATCCCACTCCCGACCACCATCCACCAAAGCGCAGCTCGACCGGCTCCCGCTGAACCACCGCTCGGTTTTTGATCTTTGCTCTACAACTCCGGCCGCCAAAGCTGGTCTTGTCATCCTCGCCCATCCTCCTGAATCGCCTTCGTACCCCCCCCTCCGGCATCTTCCGGCCATACCGGAACCGTCTCCACAATCTTCCCCTCCACCGCCGGACCTCGAAGTGGCAAGGACTATTCCGGACCAACAAATGGTCTTCCTCTCGCGAGAAGATCCAACTCCGAAGCTACCATCCAAAGTCAAGAAGAAGAAGACTCAAAAAAACCGGATTGAGGATAGAAAGAACACTCCCGCTCCTTCCTCCAAAGGCACCGGTCGGAAAAGGTTTGTGCCTTCGCCTCTCCCGAAGGACAAGCAATTACGGAAGAAACTTTCCTTCGGTGCGGATGAGTGTCCTACACCCGAGAACTTGAAACCCAAGGGTCTCACTTTTCCGGCGAACCCTCAAGTGGTCAAGGAAGGGACACTCATTGAACCCAAGAGCCACCATACGATTCAAGAAGAGGTAACGAAAGGAGAAACGAGATTCCGAACTCCGGCCAAGGGTCCGGCGACGGTCGGCCGACCGGTGACACAATTGAAGATCCAACCTCGGCCGCCTCCCCGCCCATTGTCGTAGGTGCATGTGAGGCTCAACACCCTATGGGGGTTGGTGTGGTCAACTTGCCAAAATTGGATATAGGTACAAATTCACTTTTGAAAAGCTCTTTTGTTCCTTACCAACCTAATAGTAGAGTCACATGTGCTGCAAAGGATACCTTGGGAGGTACAATTGTCTCATTTCCAAATTTGGTAGAAAGCACAAAACAACCATTAGAAAGTAGCATTGTCCCTTACCATGAAGGGGGTTCGAGCGAGGCACTAGCCGTTGAGACCATTATGCAGCCACACACACACGAACTCACCTGTCTTGCTAACCCCCACTTGGCGGAAGCCCTTGACGTAATGGCAGCACAACCTCTACTTTCCGGCGACCCTTTGGAGCATGGATGTTCGGGTCGTGCGACACGCACCAGCCAGGCGCCGAGGCTCGAGCCACTGAGATCTTCACTTGAGACAACCTTCATCGCCTCACTTGAGGAATTCCCACCCCTTGAGAAGGGTAGAACACTCAGAATTCGGGACACATTTGAGAAGGGTACATCGCCTCGGAAGGAGGAGCTGGCTGCGACGAAACCAAAATGGGGAAGTCCCATGCACCAAGGAATACAACCGAATTCGCCACTACGACTAGGACATGGAGAACCGAACAATGAAGCGGCCACACCGATGGTAATCGAAGATAGGGAGCCGGAGTTGGATAATAACTACGAACCACCGAGTTTGCATGGGCCGAACCAACAAAACTCTGATTAAGGTGCGGGACCTAGCACGGGACCGAACCATGCGAAACAGCCCAAGAAACATGACCCACACTCGGAACAAGCTGGGAGGCCGATAACCATGGCCGATATGCTAAAAGGCTCATCCGACACAAATGGCCCGCAAGTGTTCGAACTGGAGAAAATACAAAACATTGGTTTCGCGTCGTCATCAAACGGCATCCCGGCCATATACTTTTCCGGGACGGAGACACGATGGTTGGTCGAGAGCATGGGGCACGCAATTGTGGGTAAGTTCTCTCACTCTATCCCCACGGGGCATCAAATACAAAAGGCTCTAGACAATATCAAATTGAGTCGTGGCTTTAATTGGAAATATATTAATGCGAACCACATTCTTATTCAAGGCGAGGATATTGCGGATTATGCCCGCCTTCTTAGTGGCCCGAGGGGCTCCCGCATATGGTTCATTGATCGTCACCCGATGAGGGTATTCAAATGGTCCCCGGAGTTTGATGCGTATTGTGAGTCTCCGATTGCGGCAATTTGGTGCAACCTAATAGGCCTTCCTATCCATCTCTATGACCATTCGGCCCTATTCGCCATCGGCAAGCTGCTCGGCAACCCAATTCAAATCGACCGTGCCACGGCCAACAAGTCTCGGCTGTCCTTTGCGCGCATTTGCATTGAGATAGATATAACCAAGCCACCTCCCGAGGAGTTCATTCTCGACATTTGTGGGCGGGAGCTGGTACAACAAGTCCGATGGGATAAAATTCCATCATATTGTCAAGAGTGTAAACATGTTGGCCATACGAGGGAGGCTTGCTATGCAACGGGCAAAAAGGAGCGACCGGCCAAGAGGAACTATAATGTCGCCCCACCCAAACAGCCGCATATGGATGATAGAGGTACAAAAGATATGCAAGACATGGGGGTTAAAGGTGCTAATCCCAATGAATGGAAACACCAAGGGAGGAAAAAGAATAATGGTGCTGATCGAACATATTACAAAGCAAAAGGGACTAACGGCGTGGAAACAAATTGGCAAGGCCCGGACATCTTGGGCGATTTTAACGTTACCAATGAAGCACCGCCGGAACCACACCTTGCGGACGGAACGCGAAAAGGCCGAGAGTCCCCAAGCCACCGCAAAGGGTTCAAGCCTTTTATCTACACACACGAGGATGAGACAATGGGTGCTACTAGTCACGACTCGGCCAATAGGGGTGGAAAGTCCGCCTCGGCCTCCAATGGCCCACGCGGCTCACCAACCAAACCCCCCGGGACTAAGGGCAAAAAACAAGAAAAGGCGAGCTACTTGAGTACTAATCAATATTACTCCCTCATGGAAGATGAAGATTATGAGGCGGGAGATCATGAGGATAACGAGACCTTTGAGATGGGCACACATTCTAATGACGATGCCGGTGGTACGAGCAACCGAACCTTGGACCCCTTGCGATGGTGGTCAAATGGAACCCGCCGGATGAACCGTGGATCAAACTCAACACTGACGGAGCATACAGTGAGGCAACGGATAAAGCCGGGGGGGAGGACTTGTTCGTGACCATGAGGGCAACATGCTTGCAGCCTTTACCTCCCCACTCGAGGCTCACTCAGCCCTCGAAGCGGAGCTCCTGGTCATCCAATTCGGGTTGACGCTCGCCGCAGAATTCAGAAGGCCTATATTGGTTGAGTCGGATGCACAACAAGCGGTTAAGCTCCTAAATGGCACGCGCTGGGGACCGGCCCATATTAGCCGGGTGATGGCGCGAATCACAATCCTCAAGCGCCAACAAGACACTCGTATCACCTTCATCCACCGGGAAGGGAATAGAGCAGGAGATCTCCTCGCCAAAATGGGATTAGAAAGAAATGACTACTGTCGTATGAATGCCCTCACGGCACCAAGGCACCTCACAGCGATGATTAGAATGGATGCAATGGGTATCCCGAACATTCGGGTCCATAATGAAGAGGAAGAATAGGCTCGAGTTTTGGCTGAAAGGGATGTATAGTCTTTATTTTGTGTTGAATTGTATTTTACCTTTTGAAAGGGAGTATGATGAGGTCCGAGCTTGTGGTACCGGACCGCATACTACTCCTAATTTTTCGTGTAGGCACATCACTTTCGGGTGTGGCCACGTTTTGTAATCAACCACTTTTGAAATATAGGGATGAGGGACTTCAACACCATCCTATCACACCGAGATAGGGTTGGGAGCGACACCAACCGGCAAGCCGAGATGGTCGACTTCGCTGAGGCAATTGAAGACTGTAGGCTCCTTGATCCGGGGTTCGATGGGGCGGAATTCACATGGGCCACAAACGGCCTCTTTGAAAGATTAGATAGAGTGCTTGTTAGTGAGGGTTGGGCTAGGGCCTTCGAAGCTACTCGGGTTACGAACCTCCCTCGGGTTGCTTCGGACCACGGGCCGGTCCTTGTAAGATGTAAGACGCTGAACACTACCATCGGAGGCAAGGCATTCCGATTCCAGAACATGTGGATCCGACATGGGGGGTTCATGGCTGTAGTGCAAAATGCATGGGAGGAGAGTACAGGGGCGAGTGGACTCCTAAATATTCAAATCAAACATGCTAGAGTGAAAAGAGCCCTAAAGGCGTGGAACAAAGAAGTTTTTGGAAACATCCATGCCAACCTCAAGGAAAAGGAGGAAGGAATTGCCGTGGCCCAATCCATCTTCGAGGCAAGGCCAACACCGGAAAATAGGACAATGATCAATAAATACATTGCCGAGTACATCATGTTGCTGAAAATGGAAGAGGATTTTTGGCGGCAAAAGGCAGCCCTGAGATGGCTTGCGGAGGGCGACAAAAATACCCGGTTCTATCAAAGCTGGGTGAAACAAAAAAGAGTTCGCCTACGCATCCACTTGATTCGTGTCAACGGCCAGGAGCTTACTGAGGAGGCCGAAATAAAAAAGTCAGCGGTAGATTTCTACCAACAACTCCTAGCGCCCAGCAACCTGGTTCTAGACGAGCCAGACCTTGACCTTATCCAGCGAGTACACTCAGCCGAGCACTTTGCGGACATCGCAAATGCGCCGGGTGCGGACGAGATCAAGAGCGCCGTTTTCAGCATATCCGGAGATAGCGCCCCCGGACCCGATGGCTTCTCCGCCACTTTCTACCAAGCCTGTTGGACTATTGTGGGGCCGGAGGTGGTGGAAGCAATTGGCCAGTTCTTTAGAGGGGCTTTCCTGCCACGAAGTATTACGGCCACAAGCATTGTCCTCATCCCAAAGAAGGCGTCGCCCGAGTCATGGACCGACTACCGACCCATTAGCCTCTGCAACGTCTTTAACAAGATCATCACCAAGGTACTCACGCCTAATGTAGCGGTGAAGATCGACATGGCGAAAGCCTCCTCAGGTCATCTCCCCAAACCAAAGTGGTTTCGTGAAAGGGCGGCTCCTCAATGATAACGCTCTGTTGGCCCAAGAGATGTTCCATGAACTTGCAAGATGCTCCCCAGCGCCTAATGTAGCGGTGAAGATCGACATGGCGAAAGCCTATGATAGGATCCAATGGCCTTTCCTCTTCAAGGTGCTTCGGCGAATGGGATTCCCGGACACATGGATCTCACTCATGGAGAGGTGCATAGGCTCGTGTTGGTTCTCGATCCTTGTCAATGGGGTACCTTCAGGATTCTTCAGATCAACACGGGGACTCCGACAAGGTGATCCGTTTTCCCCTGCGTTGTTTGTAATTGCCGCGGACTACCTGTCTCGAGCCTTGGATAAGCTTATACTTGGCCAAAGAGATATGGTGTTTAAGGCCTCCCGGAGATGCATTGAGGTCAGCCACCTAGCCTATGCGGATGATATTATAATATTCACACAAGCGGCGGCAACCCCCCTGCGCCGGCTCCGAGCCAGTCTCGAGAACTATGAAAATGTCTCCGGCCAACAAGTCAGCCTCACCAAGAGCAGCTTCTATATCACCGAAATCCATGACCATTGGGCACCCTTGATCCAAGCGGAAGGAGGCTTCACTAGGGGCACCTTTCCTTTCCTCTACCTCGGCGTCCCCATCTACCGTGGTGTAAAGCGCACGGACATGTTCCTCTTCCTACGTGAAAAGATTGCAAGAAGGATCTCGGGCTGGGCACACCGGCACTTATCTTTTGGAGGGAGGCTCACGCTGATTAAGAGCACCCTTGAAGCGATCCCCTTACACATCTTCCAAGCCATTGAGCCCACTGCCGGCACCTTAAAACAACTTGATCAACAAATGGCCCGATTCTTTTGGGGATCTACGAGTGAGAGAAACCGAACCCATTAGATTGGATGGGATCAAATGTGTCGCCCTACCGAGGAAGGAGGTCTCGGGATTCGGAAAACGTTGGAGGTTTTACGTGCTTTCAACATAAAATAATGGTGGCGCTTCCGGGAACAAAACTCCCTTTGGGCAAAATACATGATGGCAAAATATTGCTCCATCTCCACACCACTTACCTTGAGAACGCCGAGCAGGAGTAGCCCTACATGGAGGAGGCTCTCTAGAGCTTGGACTCTCGCGCAACCGTACATGAGGTGGCTTGTGGGGCAAGGGAATATCTACTTCTGGGATGACATATGGCTTGGCAACAGCCCACTCAGGGACCTCAGCCTTGATGATAGGGGAAGGCCAACCACCCGGGTCTCGGAGTTCATTACAAATGGCACTTGGGATGAACCCAAGCTCCGACTCCTGCACTATCAAGCCGGCATCCCACAGCATATTATTGATCGCATCCTCAGCACCCCGATACTCCAAGACGAACAGGATATCCCGCGGTGGACCCTCTCTGAGGGCGGAACCCGATCGTTCAAGGCCTGGGTGATGTTTGGCAGGCGGGCCTCACTAAGTCAATAGCCATCTTCATCTGGAGGCTTCTTTCCAATCAGGTGCCAGTCGACACAAAACTTCAGTGGAGGGAGATTGAACTTGCCTCCAAGTGCCAATGTTGCCCTCTTCGACCGAATATTGAGTCCATCCAACACCTCTTCATTCAGGGTTACGGAGCTCGCAGAGTATGGAATGAGTTTGATTCGTGGTTTGATGGGGCGACCCCCTGCCTCTCAATCAATGACACAATCCCAACGAGAATTGAAACTTGGATGCGAAGATGTCACCAACCGAACAAGAAGCACCTTAGCCGAGCCATCCCCTACCTCATCTTGTGGTTCATCTGGGCGGAAAGAAACAGGAGCCGGCACCCAGACACGAGGTTCAATCCGCACAATGTGGTATGGCAGATCCACATGTTCATCCGGAACTCCATGGCCAACGGGAACTTGAAGCCGAAGCATTGGCGAGGGGTCAAATTTAGAATCAACATCCCGCAACAAGTGGAACCAGCTAGGGCGCAGCCGCTAGCCATGGCAATCAAATGGGACCGCCCGGACCACCCTTGGATTAAACTAAACACGGATGGCTCCTTCAATGAAGTGACCAACAAAGCAGGGGGGAGGAATCATTCGGGACAGCTCGGGCAACATGCTGGTGGCGTTTAGCACGCCCCTTGAAGCACACTCGGCTCTGGAGGCTGAGCTGACGGCCATGATCCATGGGTTGCGCTTAGCCAAGGATCTTGACTTACCAATCTGGATCGAATCAGATGCCGAGCAAGCCATTAATCTGGTCAATGGAGCAGGGTGGGGGCCGGCTCTAGCTCGGCAAGCAGTGGCGCAATTGATCCTGCTCAAGCGCCAACTTAAATTCCGAGTCACCTTCATACACCGGGAGGGGAACAAGGCAGCGGATTTCCTTGCGAGAATGGGCCTAAGGCTTGATAGCGGTCGACAATTGGATCATAATTCTGCACCAAGAAACCTCATGGACTTCGTCCGCTTGGACCGAATGGGTGTTCCAAACATTCGAACCCTAGATGGGGACGGATACTAGAGTCGGTTACTCGGAGATGGAAGATCATAGAGCCTTTGTTTTGTTTAATTGCACTTTTGAAGGGAGTAGGATGGGGTCCGAGCCGTGTGGAGTCGGACCACTTTCTACTCTTGCCTTTGCTATGACACACCACTTTCGGGTGTGGCCACGTTCTGTAATTCCCCTTTTTGATATATAGGAATGAGGGACCCACGAACCCTCCACCGTAATGGTGTTTAATTAAAAAAAAAAGTCACCTTGCCTATGCCGACGACATCATCATCTTCACCCAAGCGGCAGCGTCCTCTATTAGGCGCTTAAGATCATGCCTTGAAGATTATGCAGAGGTCTCGGGTCAACAAATCAACCTCACTAAGAGTAATTTTTACATAGCAGAGATACATGAAGGATGGGCAGGATCAATACATTCGGAAGGAGGATTCTCACAAGGTACGTTCCCCTTCCTATACTTGGGAGTTCCCATTTATCGAGGTGTTAAACGCACGGACATGTTCATGTTCATGTTCCTTCGGGAGAAAGTTGCGTCGCGGATATCTGGATGGGCTCATAGGCACCTTTCATTCGGGGGGAGGCTTACATTAATCAAGAGTACTTTGGAAGCGGTTCCCCTTCGCATCTTTCAAGCTATCGAGCCAACAGCCGGCGCCCTCAAACAGATTGATCAACAGTTAGCTAGGTTCTTCTGGGGCTCGTCAAATGAAAGGAAGAAGACACATTGGATCGGGTGGGACCAGATTTGCCTACCCACCGCCGAGGGAGGACTTGGCATCCGCAAGTCGAAGGAGGTCCTCCAAGCCTTCAATGTCAAATTGTGGTGGCGATTTAGGGGAGCAAAATTCTCTTTGGGCAAATTATATGATGACCAAGTATTGTAGCACGGAATCCCCACTTGTGGCTAGGCCCTTGGGAAGAAGTAGCCCAACTTGGAAACGGCTCATGAAAGTTCGGGCACAAGCACAGCCGCACATTAGATGGGTGGTGGGACAAGGCAAGATTTACTTCTGGGATGACATATGGCTCGACAATTGTACTTTGAGGGATCTAGCGCTTGATGATCGCAGATGCGCAAGGGACATGATCGGGGACTACATCCGGGATGGACTATAGGATGAACCCAAACTCCAACTCCTCCATGCACAAGCCGGACTCCCGCAACATATTATCCAAAAGATTCTTGGGACCCCAATTGTACATGGGGAACCGGACATCCCAAGATGGAACATCTCTCGCCTTGGGGACTTCTCCCTAGCCACAACATGGGAGACCTTCCGTAATCAAGGGCCTATCATCCAGGGCTTGGACGAGATTTGGAAGGCAGGCCTTACCCACTCAATTTCCATCTTCATTTGGAGGCTGCTCTCCAACCGTATCCCGGTCGACACAAAGCTTCAGTGGAGGAAAATTGAGATGGCTTCTAAATGCCAATGTTGCCCACATTGGCCAAGCATTGAATCCCTACAACATCTCTTCATTCAAGGCTCCGGGGCTACTAAAGTGTGGAGGGAATTCGATGGTTGGTTCGAAGGATCATCACCACCAATCCGGATCAATGATACAATACCGGATCGTTTGGAGGTCTGGGCGAGAAGAACCCGGCAAAATTGCAAGAAACACCTTAGCCACGTCATGCCATACCTTATCATGTGGTTCCTTTGGGCCGAGAGGAACCGCAACCGTCACCAAATGACCCAATTCAAGGCTCACAACGTGGTCTGGCAGGTACAAACTTATATCCGAAACAGCATGAGCAATGGGAGCATCAAGAAAAAGCATTGGAAGGGTGTGAGAATCAATTTACACGTTCCGGCCAAAGCTGAGCCCAGGCTGCCGAGGCCGCTTGCCGTGTCAATCAAATGGCACCCTCCGGATAGAGCATGGATAAAGATCAACACGGACGGTGCGTTCTTGCAGTCCGTGGATAAGGCCGGAGGGGGAGGAATTGTCCGGGACTGCGAGGGAAGGATGCTTGCTGCCTTCGCCACACCACTTCAAGCCCATTCGGCCCTTGAGGCTGAGCTCAAGGCCATCTACCACGGCATTATCGTGGCGAAGGAGTTCAAACAACCAATTTGGCTCGAGGTGGACTCCGAACAAGCGCTTAACTTCCTTAATGGTGCTAGCTGGGGGCCGCCCCAAGTTAGACATGATGTTGCTCGCCTAATCGTCCTCAAACGGAATACACCGCTTCGAACATCTTTTATTCACCGAGAAGGGAACAAGGTGGTTGACTTCCTTGCGAAAATGGGTGCGGACAAATCAGAGTATCACCGCTTGACCGTTAGCACAACCCCACGCCTTTTAACGGCCATGATCCGCATGGAGGAGATGGGTATTCTGAATATCCGAGTCCGAGATGAAGAGTCTATCTAGTCTAGGTGCTTTTGAGATTTTGAGCTTTGAATGGAGTAGGGTGTGGTCCGCGCCATGCTGGCACGGACCGTTCAATACTCTAGCTGTACTTTCTATTGGGACACCAATTTCGGGTGTGGCCATGAATTGTAACTTCTTCTTGATGAAATATAGGGATGAGGGACCCACGAACCCTCCACCATGACGGTGTTTGATTAAAAAAAAAAGGAAGGCTTCATCGAGGAATTAGACCCGGGAAGGACCGTTCATCGCGGGGGCATCTCCATTGCGGGCCTCAATTAAGTGATGGACTTAGGTTTTTGTGATGTGTAGGTTACTTCGGGTTATTGTAATAGGATTGCTAAGAGTACATTGATGACCAGTCTAGTAGGTAGGGAGGCCCTCGTTGTACTCTAAATTGTTGTGGCGAGTTGTCACTTTTGGGCGACCCGTTGATTTTGGTTGTACGTTGTAATTACCCGCTTTGGGACAAATTGAGGGATCTCTCACATCTCTCCGAGGGCGTGCCTTGGTTGGTTGGTGGTGACTTCAATACCATCCTCTCACCGCAAGATAGAGTGGGGAGCTTCACTAATAGACAAGCTGAAATGATCGACTTTAGCGAGGCCATCGAGGATTGCAGATTACTCGACTCGGGCTTTGACGGTGCGAACTTTACATGGGCAAAGAACAACTTGTTTGAAAGGCTGGACAGGAGTCTATTGAATGAGTCATGGTCGCGGCTGTTCGATGCTACACGGGTAACGAACCTCCCCCGTATTGCTTCGGATCATGGGCCGATCCTTGTAAGGTGCAAATTGAGGAATTGTCACAATGGAGGGAGAGCATTCCGATTTCAAAATATGTGGACTCGGCACGAAGGATTTGCAAACCTTGTGCGTGAAGACTGGTCCCAACCCACGGGGGCCGAGGGCCTCCTAAACCTCCAGCTTAAGCTCTCGAGAATGAAAAAGGTCCTCAACAGGTGGAATAAAGAAACATTTCGTAACATCCACACCAACCTAAGGGATATGGAGGGAAGGATAGTCGAGGCTCAAGCAGATTTTGAAGCAATGCCGACGCCCGAAAACAGGACGTTGATCAACAAACTTATAGCCGAGTACATCCTTCGCCTCAAGATGAGGAAGACTTTTGGCAACAGAAAGCGACCCTCCGATGGCTAGCGGATGGGGATAAAAACACTAGGTTCTATTAGAGTTGGGTTAAACAGAAGAGAATCCGAATGCGCATCCACAAGATCAATGTGAATGGCCAAGAACTCACGGATGAAGTGGAGATTAAAAACTCGGCAGTAGAATTCTTTCAAGAGCTCCTTGCGCCAAGTCCTTTGCAGAACCGAACCTTAGCTTGATCCCACAACTCTGAGCTGGAAGACCTCCCTAACCCACCGGATGAGGAGGAGGTCAAGCGAGCCGCGTTCACCATCTCGGGAGATAGTGCACCAGGCCAAGATGGATTCACTTCCACCTTCTTTCAAACAAGTTGGGAAACCGTGGGAACGGATGTGGTGGCTGCTCATAAGATAGTTTTTTCAAGGGGCCTTCTTACCCCGGAGTATCACGGCAACAAGCATCGTGCTTATTCCCAAGAACCCCAAAGTACTTGCTTTTAATGCTTTTAATACTGCAAAGTCCGTGAATTAATTGTTGAGTGGAATTGTGGCTAGACTGGGGATTTGTGAAATAAATTACTGCGCGGATTTAAAAAAATTCCTTTCCGTGAGGAATAAATATATTGGCCTCAATCCACGAGTTGGATCGTATAAATTGAATAAATGATATAAAAATTTAGTCCGTGATAAATAAATTGTGGGCTGCACAATTTAAATAAAATACAAAGGGACCGTGAATTAAACTAATCTAACTAAATCTTCTCCAAGCTGACTTGGTCAACGGGCTGCATTAATTCAAATTTCTAATTAAAGATTCTGCAGAGTTTTTCCTCGAGTTTTTCCTCCTCCGTGATGAGTTTTTCCTCCTCCGTGATCTGCAAATAAATACCAAACAAATTTAATAAAAAAATAGGGAAATTCGAATTTCACCCCTCAACCCACGTCTACAACCGTTCCTTCTCTCCCTCCCTAAATCTCTCCTACAACCAAACGAAATCATCTTCCACAGCCAAACCAAATCATCTTCCTCTATATTATTCATGGCACAATCAAATTTCTCCTATTCATTCTCTGCAACAAGAAAAACAAGCTTCATTCTCTCAACTTCAACTCAAGGTAATTCTGCTAAAGTTTCCCTCTAATTCTCATGATTCAAACCAACTCATTTAATCTTCTTCCGGCAGAAATCGAGAACCCAACGCGAAGGAGGGAGCTATCGATTATTCTTTCGAAACTATGTTCAAGGTATACTCCCTCCCAACTCCAATTCCTATTTAGTATATCCTACGGAAGCATACCATATAGTTGGAAACTCAATATCTGCTAGAACTTATCACTTTGTTGCACCAATCGAAACTCGAAATCGAAGTAAAATAAATAAAAGAATTGAACCTTGTTTCATTAAATCAAAAAGTAAGAACTTTTCTGCAAGATTTAAATAGGGAATTTTCGGGGTAAATCGGGGCTACTGATCTCGACGGTACGATGGCTGGATTGGACGGACAGCAGCGGCTGCTCTCAAACCCAGGCGAACGGCGGACCCAGGCGAACGGCGGAGTTCAGCGGGGACGCAGCGGCGCTGACGGCGTGTGCGGGGCGACGACATGGAGAGACAGTGGACTCCGGGTGTATTCAATTTCGTGATGTTGGTGCGTGTGTGTATTGTCTGGTTTGTTCATCAAAAGAAATTGGGTGTGCTCCCTGTTTGAAGAAATTACAGTAAAGAGAGAGAGAGTCACGATGGGTTGGGGAAAGGAAGTACTTGAATTTTTTTTTGTTATTTTTTTTAGTTAATCCCTTAATATGCAGAAAGTGAATGGGAGTGCACGTGTGTTACATTTGAAAACTAATAGTAATTCTTTTATTTGTTTTGGGCCAATTAGTTGAGTGGTTCTTTTTATAAAAAAAACTTGGGCCTCTACCCATTTTCTTGTTTTGAGAAAAGGAAGTATATATTTTTTTTTTCATCGATATAACTTCATAGTAATTGTCATATCTTTTTTTTTGGGATATTACAAGGAGGCCGATCACTATCGTCTAGATAAACAAAATAGATTACAATACACAAGACCAAATACGCTAACAGAGTAAGAAGGGGACATGTCAGGAAAGGCTCGACACCTGCGTACACAGTATCACATAGTGTAAATTGTTTTTGAGAAGGGAGTATACACAGTATCACATATGTGGGATTAGAGTAATTGTTTATTTCTTGTTTACTATAATTTCTATAATTTGAAAATGTTTGATTAATGTAGAAAGTGGTGGAAGGGTATGTACGTGTGTTAGTTGGTGTGGGAGTGTAATTGATTTATTTTCCTTCCTCCTAGACCATCTAAATTATTTGGTTTGGACATGTTTCTAATATAATTTGTTGGGGCGTGAGCGGCCGGAAACAATCAAAAATACCGTAGCCTCTAATTGTGGAAAATTGGTAGTCTTGAGCGAGGAAAATAATTGGAGACTTAGGATGCATGCATTTATTTATTTATTTATTTTAAAAGTGTGCTGATATATATTATCTAAATGTTAAAGGTGAATCATTGCAAGTGAATCGTGATACCAAGGGGAAGAAAGTACTTGAGAATTAAGCAGTCGAGGTGTGCTTTCTTTTAAATAAGGACAATGTCCTAAATATTTTATCGATGGGAATGAAACTGTATTTATCATGCCGTGATTTGATTTTTAACGTGCCTATCTGATGTGGCTTTATGCCATTATTATATAAATCGAATTCGGGTCCTCGTATGGCCGCAAACCCTACTTGGACTAGTGTACACCTATGGTAGACTGTGTGCTAGCGTACGGGCTGGCCGGTCTAGTGACTTGGTTTGTGGCCACATTCCAAGTCATGTATTGTCAGATATGGCTAATGTCTACGGGAAAATGACTGATCAGTCGACTTTTACAATGGGAAATGATTTTGAGTGCCTCGGGCCTTTCTAAAGCTAAACCCCGATGGTTACTTATGTATGGCATGATAAATAATATTTTTATTGAAAATGTTTTCGGCAAGAGCCCACTGAGTATATTTTATAGTACTCAGCCCTGCATGTGTTTTCCCTCTGTGCAGGTTGAGCGGCGATGAGCAATTGGTGGTGTTGAGCAATTTAAAATTGAAGTATTGTTTGGTTGTGTCTCCATACACGACGTCACTCTTTCTCTTGAACGCTTCCGCTGAGACATTGTTTTTACTCATCATTCGTTTAGCTTTGAACCTAATTATTTGGATAATGTCAACCTCTTGGCCCTTTTATTTTATTTTATTTTTATTAAATATTAATTGTTGGTCAAACTCTTTATTGAAACCCTAGTTTTCTTCGTCTGTTTATTAATTCTTTTTAATCACGATCGCCCGTATTTATTAACCCTAAAGGGCGGTCGTGACAACCGCCCTATAAGCCTCTGCAACGTTCTCAATAAGATCATTACGAAGATAATCAGAGTGGTTTTGTGAAAAGACGACTACTGAACGACAACGTCCTACTTGCGCAAGAAATGTTACATGAAATCTCGAGATGTTCCCCGGCTCCAAATGTTGCGATCAAGATCGACATGGCCAAGGCCTATGACCGAGTTCAATGGCCGTTCTTGGTGAAGATAATACGACGAATGGGATTCCCGGAGACTTGGATTTCCTTGATTGAGAGATGTGTGGGAGATCCCACTGAAAGCGTATGGTAGTAACAGAGAGGCTCTTTCGTACGTATGCACAGAAATTGATCAATGCAAGCGCTCGGTCAAGACACCATGCTTCTTAAGTCCACTGGAGCACAGGGTCCAGGAACTCAAGAGAACATACAGTGCTTCAGTCGTTTTTTTTTTTTTTTTTTTTTTTTTTTTTTTTTTTTTTAAAATTAACTTCATATATTTATATCATATATATGAAGGAGGAAATTACAAATCAACTCCTATAACAAGGAGGAAAGACAAATTACGCCACCCAGGGTTCGAACTCGAGACCTCCGGGATGGACGCGGTATCCAGCACCCTTTACCGCTAGGCCAAGGGGCTTGGATTACAGTGCTTCAGTCGTTGGGCACTCTCAACTCCCCTTTCAAAAAATAATATAAATCCCTCAACCCGAATACTATGAATTAGTATAGGGAAGTGGGGTCGATCCCACAGAGATGGACTCGCAAAGTAGTGCTCAGAGGCTTTGGACAAACAAATGGCTGCTGCCACGCAAAAGGGTTGAGAATTTTAAACTAACTCTAGACCTAGGCAGGAAATGTAAATGCTAGACCTAGGACATATTAAACTTGTAAATTCAGACTTCAACAGCAAGAAACATAACCACTTCCTAGACAGTGTAAACAACTAACTAATCTAGCTAAACAGAAGATAACTGAAAGTGGGGACCATAATTCCAAAAGTGGCAAGTACGGGAAAAAAACTGCAGATAACAAACTCTGACGCTAGCTCGCAGCGAAATGTATCCTCTCAACCGAATTAAACTTGCAGATGAACAAAACAGAGCACAAAGCGAGATTCGAACAGAATATAGAAATTTGGTCGTCGGAAACTTGCCACAAAACGGAAACACATCAGATCTGCGTACACTAGACGGAATGAAAGAAAAACTCGTAAACTAAGCATGAAAATCAGATCGAAACTACTCAGATTCACGTCAGAATACTTGATCCACTCCGGATCCAAGACATCCGAACCCAACAACCAACAAATCCAGCAAATCCAACCAAAGTTCTTCCACAATCCAACTCCAACTTCCCAGATCTGACCATTAACCTATAATAACTCAAAAACAGCTGCGAAACGCATCCAACTCAGACAATTTAAAACACCAAAATCTCAATAAACGAAGCAATCAAACTAGAAATCAACACAATCACCATAACGGAAAATCAAACTTGCATTTAAACCAGAAACTATTTGGTGAAAACAGAGAACCGAGATTCGAACAACGAAGCTCGGCAGAGTAAGTAAAATACGGAAAGCGGAAAATAAATTGTTTCTTCGCTCCTAACAAGAGCGGTGTTATACCATATCGGAAGCTAAGATGAAACCCGAACGTGTGAACTGAGATCTCCTCAAACTAGTATCAAGTGTGTGTGTGGGAAAGTGAACTAGGCAACAAGCTGTGGTGAGGTCTCCACCGAGAAGATCCCTCCAGCTTGCATGCTTCTGCCTTTTATAGATGCGGACATAGCCCTTGAGTCTTCGTAGAAATCCCTATTCTACCCTTCAACTCTAGAGCTTCCTCCGTCGAGCAATTCTCTTCATAATCGTTCACTAAATCGCCAGTTCCTCGACCTTGTGATTTTTTGGTCTTCTTTCTTGGACCTGGCGAATTCCTTTACACACCTGGCTTAAAACGTGCGTTAGCCCCAGTAAAATCACGAATTAAATCCCTAGACCCATGCATGAAATTAGCCTTATCAAACTGCTCACACTTAAACCATGCTTGTCCTCAAGTATGAAAGACAAGAAAAAGAAATAAGGCGAATTTCAATGCACGGTCCCCCCAAGTACTATTCCACAAACAAAACAGGCTCCTAGACCTAGACAACTACAACACGAAACACATAAAAATCACAAAAGAAAAGAAAACACATAAGCGCATAAACTGGTATTTTCCTAGCAGCCATCCCCACAAGTTTAAGGTCAATCCAAGCGTTTACAGCCTCAGATTCCTCCCCCTCCCTTCTTCTGTCTAGTCAAGTTGTCAGTTCGTCAAGATAGCCTTTTGACTTCCCAATTGTTAGAATCACTCGATCACTCATTCCTCACCAGGGATGTTAGGATCGAATCGCTCTTAAGTTAAAGTTACACCACTGATGCGTCGGGTTATGAGAGTTTCTCCTTCCTACAATCCTCCTTGTACTTTTATTTCCTGGGTCAGGTTACTACTGCTTCCTGCCCCTTAAATTTTTTTTTTTTTTTTTTTTTCTCTGGACTTCGTCCAGCTTATACCTCCTTTTCCTGGACTTCGTCCAGCTTATACCTCCAGAACCCTATTCCCAATTTTTTCTCCTTCGGACTCTTCTCCCTAAACATCCAGTGGCGGCCCCCTTTTTATACATGTTAGCTCAAAGTGTTTTGGCTTATAACTCACTTTTATAGTAGGGCTGCACAACTAGGTTATCTAAGGCATCCTCTATCGTTCTTACTTCATCCAACTGACTTTGATTTATTAAGAGAAAAAGATTCACAAATTAGCATGTATTTTCTCTTCAATTACTCTCCCTAAGGGGCTTTTGCTATTTATTATACCAGTTATGCAAACACAGAACCTAAAAAAAAACTGCAAACTCCTAGGCCTAACAGAATATGTACAAGACACTAACTACACTAACTGTTTCCCCCCCTCCCACTTCATCCATGCTTGACCCCAAGCAATCCCAATGAAGTGGAAAACAGGACAGTTAGTGGCGACATGAAACGAACACAACAAAACACAAACTTTTCACACTCAGACCAAGCATTGGGCTGAGTGGGAGAAGGGACAACATACAACACGAAACATGTTATGACATACAACCCCTTCTCACACTTAGACCAAAGATTGGGCTAAGTGTGGAAAGGGTTCAACACGTATATACAGAACCTAGCATGCTGGCAGGTATAAACAGAAATAAAAACGAAAGCACTTTGAAAGAAAAGAAAAGAAAAAGTTACTTGGGTTTGAGGGGAAATTCAATTCGGTGTCTGGCCCCCGCGGGAGCCAAACTTTGGTGGCACCGTCGGCTGGGTCACCTTTGCTTTCTTACTGGCCGGCATCTCCGGCTTCTCTGGTCTGTCATCAGTGGGTCGGGGTATGGCTGTTCTCAGGATCACGGGTCTAGCAGAAGAGGGGGTGGTGTGAGGCCTCGGGCCTTGCGATGGCTTCTGCGCGGATACACTTCCTGGACTCGGCGTTGTAATGTTGCCGCTAGACCCAGGAATAATTTCTGATGTATCCGGGAACTTTTTGTGCAGCCATTTCAGCATTGTCGTCATTAAAGCAACACCCTCCGCCATCTTGTTGGTTTGCTTAGTTGACGAAGCCACCCAATCGGTGATACGTCCCCTCAGGACTGCGGCCTCTTCCCTGCTTCTTCCGAATTCCCTTCGGATCTCGGTCATTTCCTTGCGTACCCCGTCGATTCCTTTCCTTACCTCCTCAACTTCTTTCTGCACTCCCTGAACCATTAGCCTGACTTCGTCCTCAGCGGCTTGATCCTTTACCTCCACACCATCGGGTTCCTGCTTAATTTGTGCCTCTGACTTACCGACCTCATAAAAACACACCTCCTTCCCTCGGGCGATCAGCAACCCCTTGTTGAAAAAGAAGTCGAAATTGAAGACTTCCGGAGCTGAGCACATTTTTACTTCACGACAGGCCTTGCTGATTTTGATTACAACGTTGCGCTGCAAATAGGCCCCGAGAAGATGGCACGTGTACAGATGCCTGGACGGGTTGGAGGTGACTTGATGGCAGGCCTGGGCTAACCAATAACCCAGATGAACTCGTACTCCTGTAGCCATGCACCACGTAAAATATAGGTCGGCGGTCGTCAGGGCGTTGTTGGCAGTGCCCATCAAGTTGTAGCTGACAAAAGTTTGGGCGAATCGCAGGACCCGATTCTCTATATGGTGTGCCTTCGAAAAACTTGTTTTAAATTGACCCACTCTTGAGTGAGTCAAGAACTCCCACGCGCCTTGTGCCTGAAATCCTGGCGTCAACTTCGGCGGACCAACCATTCTGTCGTTCCACAGGCCCTCATCATCTTCTGTTCTCGTTAGCAAGCCCATCCGCAAGGTCCACTCCCGGATACTCATCCTATGTTCTTCATTAAAAAGCCTGAAAGTTATGGATTCCGTATCCAAGTCGGCAGTGGATTTGAACCGGAATGTGGAAAAGAATTCACGGGCCGCGTCGACTGGAACTTCGAAAGTGCTGTGCTTTAGAAACCAATCAAAACCGATTGCATCTATAAACCCCCTGAACTCATCGTTAGAGCTAATATGTTTGAGCTCCGCCGGGTGGTACATCTTACCGGACTTCGCAACCTTTCCCTCAGCACTCTTTTCCTTGTATACGGCCACACGTTTTGGATCGTCAAATTTTCTCATATCGTCTAGCAGCTCCCTTGTAACCCAAATTTCCGTCGGCTCAAAGTTCAGAACATCTTCTTCTTGCTCCTCCTCTGAATCACTGGACCTGGCAGGACTCTTGGGCTCTGTGGCGTATGGTACCTTGGCGGGTGGAGGAAGTGGAGATTCAGTAGATTTCCCCCTCGCCTTCTTGGTCGAGGAGGAAGCAATTTGTTTCCCTTTCCTCTTCTTAGCCGTCGCGCGGCGCCCTTCCTCTTCACTCTCCCTACCACTCGGTCTGGGAGAGTCTTCCTGCTCAGACACGGCTGTCGCTAGGTCCAGCGTTTCCTTATCCTTTTGTTGTGCGGATTCGTCAATGTCATCAAGTATACTTCGACGTGTCCGTCTCCTTGTTCCCCTTAGATTTAGCTGCGAATCGGCCTCCTCAGGGACCTCAGTTAGATCCACTATCATGTTGAGTCCTGCATCAACAGTTTCTTGAGCATCCTCAGAATCGAGTGCTCCACCTTCCTCTGCTAATAATGGGGTTGCCCCCGCGATATAAACAGGGGTTTCCAACCCCTTAAGATTTCCTTCAGGTTGGGCATCAGTGCCCACAGACTTGTCGGGAGTCCTTCCCGCAACAACATCTTCCTCAGCAATTTGGGCTTCATCGCCCTCAACTACTTCTAGGGTTTCCCCTTCCACATCCTTCTCAGAAATTAGGGCGGCTTCGCCCACTTGAACATCATCACCATCAACAACGGCATCCTTCTCAACAGACGCCTCCAGAACAGGGGTTCCCCCCTCAACATCCTTACTAACAGTGATAGCGGTGTCCTCAACTACCGCCACAAGAACATTTACCCCCTCAACAACACTCTCCACTAAGCCCACAGCAGAAATATCATCACCTCCATCCTTTAAAACGGGGATTTCCCTCTGAGAAGCAGAAACTAACCTGGGTTCACTTACGGCCAATAAATTCAGTCCCGCGGCCAGATGTGTCTCTACTTCGCGAATTTCCGCAATGGAAGGTTCTGGAACGGCGGGTACTGTAATGTCCTCCGGCCTGGTGGTGGTTTCTGGGACTGTGTCCTGTGCAGAGGTGGTTTCTTCTGGAATAATGGTAGCAGCCTCCGGTGCGGTTTCTTGTACAGCAGTGGGCGGTGTCTCGACAGCTTCCGGTTGTGTCACGGTGGTTGTTGGACCGGCTGGCATGGTTTGTCCCATTGCGAACATCGCGAACGCCTGCATCGCTTTATCGGCCCCTCCGAACTTCTGAAATAGTTCATTCATAAACTCCGCCGCACTCTTCTCGGCGGATCCAGAGGCGCTGCTAGCTTCTTGTTTGTTATCCATGGTATTCTGTAGAAATTTTTGAAAAGAAATTTGTGCTAAATTTGCAGATTAGGGTTAGAAAGAGAGAGAGCGAAATTTGGGGTTTTTTGATTTGAGAGAGAGAATATTTGGAGAGAGAATGAGTAAAGAGAAGATAAGAATGCCAAAACCGATTATAGTGTAGGCATGGGAGAGGACATCTTTCTTTTGCAGGCGGTGGCAGGTGGTGACGCTAGCGACCGTACGCCTCCCCATAAAGTGCCATGTGAAATCCGAACCGGTGCCAATTCCCTCCAAAACTCCTTTACCCCACAATTCCTTGCTCAAGTAAATCCCTACTGCCAAAACACACTAAAAGAAAACATCAAACTAAAAAGAATGAAACGCCAAACTCCCCGGGCCTAGGATATGACAGCATCAAAATCATTCCCGATGGGTCTGGTGTTTCGAAAATATTTTTGAAATTTTTTTTTTTTTTTTAAAAGAAAGCAATTAAATATTTACAAAATTTGTTTTTAAGTGTTCTCAAAATTTCCTGGATCAGGGTATGGTCAAACTTTTAAGTGCTAGACCCAGGAGATATTCTAAGAACACTTCCTTCCTAGACTGGTTAGGTGATATCAAAGAGTGCGCGTAGTGGCACTTCGTCCACTACACACAACTCCGAGCTATCCCTAAAGACCTTTATCCTATGTCCATTGACAAGAAAGGGTATGGAATTTGGTGCACTTCCCTGGATTTCAACTGCTCCGTTTGCTCGAAGTCCCACGATGATGTAAGGCCCAGTCCATTTAGACTTTAACTTTCCAGGCATCAACTTGAGCTTGGATTGAAACAAAAGGACTTTCTGTCCTACCCTGAGTTCCTTGCCCCGGAGATTTTTATCATGCCAAAGCTTAGTTTTTTCCTTATACCACATGGCAGATTCATAAGACTCAAGCCGTAACTCTTCCAGTTCCTGGAGCTGCATCTTCCTCTCTTCTTCACAAGCCTGCGGGTTCATGTTGATCTCTTTGACCGCCCAGTATGCTCTGTGTTCGATTCCCACAGGCAAGTGGCACATTTTTCCGAATACCAACCTATATGGTGACATACCAATAGGTGTCTTATAAGCTGTCCTATAAGCCCATAATGCATCATCCAGTCTCTTACTCCAATCCTTCCTAGACGGGTTCACCGTTTTTTCGAGAATGGCCTTTATCTCCCTATTTGATACTTCTGCCTGGCCGTTGGACTGAGGATGATAAGGTGTAGACAACCTATGGTGGACTCCGTATTTCTTCATGAGAGCCTCTATTGTACGGTTCTTAAAATGGGTTCCTTGGTCTGAGATGACAGCCCTAGGGATTCCGTACCTGTTGAAAATGTTAGATCGCAGAAATTTGGCTACTTCTACAGCTTCGCAGGAGGTCGTAGCTTTTGCCTCTATCCATTTCGAAACGTAGTCCACCGCCACAAGTATGTATGTATTCCCATATGAAGATGGAAATGGACCCATAAAGTCCATACCCCAAACATCGAAAATCTCACAAACAATCACCGGGACTTGTGGCATTTCGTCCCTTCTAGAAATTCCTCCGGTCTGCTGACACCTTTCGCAATTCTGGCAGAATTCGAATGCATCCTTGTGTAATGTCGGCCAGTAGAAACCACTGTCTAAAACCTTCCTTGCAGTCTTCCTAGGTCCAAAGTGACCCCCACAAGCTAGAGCATGGCAATGATTCAGCACATCCCTTTGCTCCCACTCCGGAATGCATCTCCTAATTACCTGGTCAGCTCCCATTTTCCACAAATACGGATCGTCCCAAAAGTAGTATTTGGCTTCACTTTTTAATTTCATCTTCTGGGCCCGGGAAATTTCGTCGGAGCTGGGCACTTCTTTAGTGACCAAGTAATTTGCTAGGTCAGCGAACCATGGTTCTGCATTCGTCTGGCATTTCCCTTTTTCAGCACCTCCTGGACCTGTCGCTGCCATTACTTCTTCAAAATCGATAGGTCTAGGAGAATCGTTAAGATAATAAAGATGTTCTTCCGGGAACGCATCAGGTATTGCTTCATCCGTCTCACCTTGGTGAATGCGACTCAAGTGATCAGCCACCTTGTTCTCCGTTCCCTTCTTGTCTCTGACTTCCCAGTTAAACTCCTGTAACAGTAACACCCAACGGATCAACCTTGGCTTAGACTCCTTCTTTGCCAGTAAGTACTTTATCGCAGCGTGATCTGTGAAGACTATCACCCTTGACCCGAGCAGATATGGTCGGAATTTTTCAAAAGAGTACACGACTGCCAACATTTCCTTCTCTGTGGTGTCGTAATTTTTCTGGGCTTGATTTAGCGTTTTTGACGCATAGAAAATCACGTAACTTTTTCCGTCAACTCTTTGACCTAGCACCGCCCCTACTGCATAGTCACTCGCATCGCACATGATTTCAAACGGCAAACCCCAATCAGGTGCTCTGATGATGGGGGCAGATACTAATCTGTCCTTCAGCAGCTGAAAAGCCTTAATGCACTCCTCATTAAAAACAAACTCAACATCGTTGTGCAACAGATGAGTGAGTGGCTGAGCAATTTTGGCAAAATCCTTTATGAATCTCCTGTAGAATCCCGCGTGACCTAGGAATCCCCTTACCTCCTTTTGATTTGTCGGGTGGGGCAGTTTTGATATCACGTCCACTTTTGCTTGGTCCACCTGTATGCCCTTTTCCGATACTACATGCCCTAGGACAATTCCTTCAGGGACCATGAAGTGGCATTTCTCGAAATTCAAGACCAAGTGCTTCTCTTGACATCTTTTCAGTACTACATCCAAGCTCGTCAGACATGAATCAAATGAATCCCCGTATACAGTGAAGTCATCCATAAAGATTTCAATGCAATCTTCCAGCAGGTCTGAGAAAATACTCATCATACACCGTTGAAAAGTGCCTGGTGCATTGCAAAGGCCAAACGGCATTCTCCGATATGCATACGTTCCGAACGGACACGTGAAAGTTGTCTTCTCCTGGTCCTCGGGGTCCATGTAAATTTGGAAATACCCACTGTATCCGTCCAAGAAACAGAAATATTGCTTGCCTGCTAATCTCTCCAGCATCTGGTCGATGAACGGAAGGGGAAAATGGTCTTTCTTGGTTGCCTCGTTCAATTTTCTGTAGTCAATGCACATCCTCCAACCGGTGACTAGCCTGGTCGGTACCAACTCATTCTTGTCGTTCCTAACAACCTGGATTCCCGACTTTTTGGGTACCATATGTACTGGGCTAACCCATTCACTGTCTGGTATGGAATAAATGATTCCTAGGGATAGCAGCTTCAATACTTCCTTCAATACCTCTTCCCTTATATTGGGATTCAATTTGCGTTGAGGGTCTCTGCAGGGTTTCGCTCCTTCATTTAGTCGAATGTGATGCATGCACAGATCAGGGCTAATCCCCACCAAGTCAGAAAGTGTCCAACCAATAGCGTTCTTGTTCCTTCGGATGACTTTCAGCAGCTCCTCTTCCTGTTCCTTGATCAAGTTGCTGTTGATAATCATCGGAAAAGTCTCATTCGCCTCAAGGTAAGCATACTTTAGGCCTGGCGGAAGTGTTTTCAACTCCTTCTTGGGAACATCTTTTTCCTGAGGCAAGGGGTTCTTTTCTGCTGCTCCAGTCGTCGTCCCCTTAGTCGACCCAGGAAGATCTTCCTTGCTTGCCCCATAAAGTGTCTCCCTCGATCTGGTTAGCTCAGGCTTGGTGCAAAACTCCAGAATTGCTTCTGCTAGCTCTTCATCTGACAACTTGCTCGTATTCATTGCTTGGCACCAACTGGTCACTTCCCTATCAACAGCATGACTCATCTCTGAGTTCTCAATCTGTCCCTGCATTAATTCAGTCTCGAGGTATTCTTGGACCAAGGGGTTAATCACATCTACGGAATGCAAATTTTCAACATCAAGTGGCTTCTTCATTGCCTCATCTATGCTGAATGTATATTTATCCCCATTGTAATCGAGACAGATAGTACCATCAAAGACATCAATGATAGTCTTAGCGGTTTGCAAGAAAGGTCTCCCCAATAATACTCCGCCAGACTCTTCAGACTCATTATCGCTCATCTTAATCACATGGAAGTCAGCCGGGTACAGGAAGTCGTGTACCTTGACTATTACGTTCTCGAGCACTCCTTCAGGGCAGATGCATGACCTGTCCGCCAATTGGATCACAACCTTCGTATCCACCATACCTACTCCCACTAACCTCTTGTATATGGACAGGGGTAACACATTTATGGATGCTCCCAAGTCACACATAGCATGCTCAATTTTTACATCGCCGATAGAAATGGGCAAAGTGAACATACCCGGGTCATTGTATTTCGAGGGCATCCTCCGCTTCTGAATCACCGCGGACACATTCTCGCCTATCAAGATTTTTCCACTAGGTCGAGCCTTCCCAGCTATAAACTCCTTGATAATTTGCTGAAAACTGGCATTTTCAAAGCCTGTAAGAAGGGTAGATTTATCTCCAGTTTCCCGAAAATATCCATAAGATCCACTGGCTCATCCCTCTTTTTCTTTGCCTCTCCTCGGTTCGGGAAAGGTTTTGGTCGTTTCCCGGTTCCGGAACATTCACCTGCTGAAGATTTATCAACTCCTCTGTTCTCTACCAATTCCGGCTCTGGATCTAGGAAAAAGGGTTCGATTGTCCTGGGCAACTGTTTCTCTAAATCTCCTGCCCGAAGTTCATCTCTAACCGCAGGGTTGCTCTCAACCGAGTCCCTTGATTCAGTGGTTGTATCCTCTATTCCCTTATCCTTAATGGGGGTCGTGACCTCTCTGTACCTCATGACCGGCCCTTCGTACTCCTTCCCAGATCTTAGTGTGATCTGGCTAATATTGGCTCTGTCAGGTGGTCTTACCGATGCAGGAATCTTGCCCTCGTTTCCCCGCATATCACTCAAGGAAGTAGCTATTTGAGACAACTGTTTGGCCAACATATCCATTGCTGCCTTCTGTTCTTGCTGCGCATCCTGAAGCTTGTGGACCACATCATTGTTCGACTGTAAATTGTTCTGAATGTGCTGCTGGGAACTGACGAGGTCGTGAACCATCTCATCAAGGTTCCTTGGTCTAGAGCTTGGCTGACTGGGACCTGGCCCTATATTCTGGATTGTTCCACTTCCTTGGCCTGGGCGAATGTGCCCTTGACCTCCTGGATTGTTGTTGAAATTACTTCCTTGACCTGGGTAAGGTGCTTTGGCATTCCTTTGATGTGGTGGTACATAAGAGTTCCCTTGATAATTCTGATTCTTGTCTCCCCAGGTCGAGTGATCTCCTTGGTTACGGTTATTCCAATTTCCTTGCCCCTCATGATTTCTCCAGTTACCCTGCCTCTCGGGCTGCGGTGCGGACTGTATACTCAATTGGGGTGCTGGCTGGCTTTGCTCATTTTCAGACCATCTAAAGTTCGGGTGATTTCTCCAGGGTGCATCTCTTTGTCTTCCTTGGTTCCAACTTCCACCAGGATTCCAACTTCCCATCGCGTTCGCCTGGGCCTGGTAATCACCTTCCTGAGGTCCGTAATATTGCTGGAGTTGATTATCTCCTGGACCTAACATCTTAGCCGTTTCCTTTAGTGCGGCTGTATTAGTCCTTTCGATAGCATTCAGCAAGGCTTTCTGCAGCCTATCAATCCTTGCTTCAACTTTGTCATCCTCCAGCTCCCTCAATGCATTCGCAGAGCCTCTTCTCACAGCATTCCTCGTGCTGTCATACGCCTTCTTGGCGTCGATTAATCTTCCCAAAATCTCTCTTGCCTCGCTTCCTCTCTTCCTTGTAAAATTCCCCCCGCTCGAGGAGTTCATCAAATCCTTAGACTCGGGAGTTGCCCCTTCATAAAACAGAGAGTATGTCTCCGCCTCTATCATCCGATGATTCGGGCACGCGTCCAGCAATCCCTTGAACCTTGACCAGTATTGGCTCAATGACTCATCGTAATCCTGCTTGCATTCCACTATCTCCTTCTTCAGAGCGTTCGTCTTGTTGGATGGAAAGAAGTAATCTAGGAATTCCAATTTAAAGTCCCTCCAGGTGCGGATAGAATCAGGGGGTAATCTCAACAACCATGTATTTGCCTCCCCCTTTAGAGTGAAAGGAATCGCGCGCAAACGATAGTCCTCCTCTGTCGCATCATTAGGCCTCTTTTGAATGCCACACAACTTGCTAAACTCGTTCAAAAACTCGTACGGGCATTCACTCCTTCGCCCAGAAAATGTTGGCAAGACGCCTAACACATTCGTTTTGATCTCAATAGATTTCTGACGTGGGTTCATCACTATTGCATGCGCTGGCTCTCCATCGAGATGAGCCGTTAGTGACCCTATTTCTGGATCTGGGTCTGCTACGTGCGCCATCTCAACTTCCTCTTCCTCCCCTGTTTCCGACTCTGTTTCTGATTCTGGTGGGGACTCCGGATCCTTTCGTCCTGAAGATTCCCAGGATTCGTCACTCAAAAACTCAGTCGGGAACGGATCTCCCGTCGTGAACCCTGATCTGGTAGTTACAGTGAAGGCTGTATCCTTGATCTTCCAAACGGACTGACCGTGTTTCCAACCAGACGAGTTACTCCGGTAGAAGCTCCTGCTCATGCACTACAAAGAAAACGAAAAAAAAACAGTAAATTAAAATTATTCGTACCAACTACTCTAAGCACTAACACAAAGTACGCCATCCATCCCCAGCAACGGCGCCATTTGAAAGCGTATGGTAGTAACAGAGAGGCTCTTTCGTACGTATGCACAGAAATTGATCAATGCAAGCGCTCGGTCAAGACACCATGCTTCTTAAGTCCACTGGAGCACAGGGTCCAGGAACTCAAGAGAACATACAGTGCTTCAGTCGTTGGGCACTCTCAACTCCCCTTTCAAAAAATAATATAAATCCCTCAACCCGAATACTATGAATTAGTATAGGGAAGTGGGGTCGATCCCACAGAGATGGACTCGCAAAGTAGTGCTCAGAGGCTTTGGACAAACAAATGGCTGCTGCCACGCAAAAGGGTTGAGAATTTTAAACTAACTCTAGACCTAGGCAGGAAATGTAAATGCTAGACCTAGGACATATTAAACTTGTAAATTCAGACTTCAACAGCAAGAAACATAACTGATGATTTAGCGAATTTTTGATGGGAATAAATGCAAGTAATAAATGAAGATCACAACACTGAAAATTACGTGGTTCGATTTACTGAGGTAAATCTACGTCCACGGGAAGAATAGAGGGCAAATTTGTATTGCTTGATCTAGCTTACAGATTACAATACTGATTTGCTATATGAGATTCAGGATCTAGAGAACTTAACCCTGGTCTATCTGATCTAAGTTCTATTTATACATTCGAACTAAGATCGTGGTTTGCAGCCCTGGTAGGGGGGTTGATAACTGCTTAATACCACTAAATAGATCGTGGGTGTAATGGAGGTCGTGGAGATCCTGCATGGGTCCACTATCTCCTTGTTCGGTCGAATACTGAGACCGAACTGCTGAACTTTGCCGATCAGCTTTTGCCGATCTGAGAGTTGAGCTCGATTGGTCGGCTTTTACCGAGCTATAGGCTGTGACCGAACTCTTTGGTTGTGCCGAACTGATACTCTTTCTTGGGTTTTGGGCTGATGGGCCGTCACTGCTATTGGGCTCGCAATTATTGTTTAGTTGTTTAGTTCGTATCCCATCACCACCCCCCCCCGAAAAGCGAAGTGAATCACTTCGGCATTTTGGATAAGTGTAAGGGGGAGGCTGACGTCAGGGGACGTGCTCTGCACGTGTCTGCATTAAATGTGACAGCAAATCCGGCCAGAGAATCCAGAAAAAGTGGGATTTGAAACGGTGCGACGAATTTGAAACGCCTCTGCGAATCTGATAAATATTTCCTTTCTTCATCATTGGAACACTTTTGCGATTATTTCTTCTGCATTCTCTCTCTTTTTCGTAAAATTTTCTTCCGCTTCTTCAAGAATTTCTTCAGAGACTTTCGACCATCAAAGTCCGGGGAGAAGACGGTAGAATATTTTCACAGCATTTTGAGTAAGGATACTGTGATATCCTTACACAGAAAATTTTTCGCTTTCCTGGGGGGTTAGTGGTGATTCCCGACGACACTCATAGGGCTAACTCGCCGCCGGAGGGTTATGCCACCGTTTACGAAGCCTGCTTAGAATGCGGGCTTCGTTTCCCTCTTCCCCCCGCCTTTGTAGAGCTTCTTGATTTTTTCCAACTTCCTTTAGGTCAGGTGACTCCAAATTCTTGGAGGCACTTATCGGCCTTTGCTGCCGAGCTGCGTAGACTAGAAAAGGATCTGTCTCTGAGGGCAATCCTTAATTTCTTTCAGTTTAAGAGAAAGGGATCCTGGTTTTACTTGATCCCTTTACAGCCCTTTAGAGCCTTCTGTAAAACCAAATGGCCGATGTGGAAAAATCGCTTCTTTTTTTACAATAGGACAGCGGCTCCGGACTTTTCCTGGAGAGGGCCGAAGTCCGTAATTCCTCATCCTCGGGTAGAACCGTTGGACGAGCTCGAGGGCGGGCTCAATAAGATTCCCATGATTAGGAAACAGTATTTGGAATCTGAGCTCGTCAAGGGTGACTTCGTGTTCGACTCCTCGTCTTCGGACGAAGAGACTGAGGGTGAGGATTTCTTTTTTATGCTTTACTGCTTTAGCGGCGAAAACTAACTTTGTTTTCTTGCTTTTTGGCAGTGAACATGCTAAGCAAGCTTGGTCGCAAATCCTCCGAATCAAAGGAGCCGGAGAAACAGAAAACCACCAGCTCGGCGTCTGATGCTGAGAAGAATCCGAAGAGGCAGAAGACCTCTTCGAGTCAGTCTTCGGATCCAAAAAAGCCGGGATCGACCCCCATCCAGGGGGGTTATGGATCAGGAGTGGTTACGGCCACTTCGGAACATATCTCTGAGCCCTTTTTATGGCCAAAGGACTTTGTAGAGGTGAATTTTCTTCTTGATTTTCTGGCTTTGCTTTTTTCCTATATTTTTTTTTGTGGCCCCTCTGTTGACTTTTTCCTTTTTCCATTTTCAGAGGAACAATATGCTCTGCAAACTCGTCACAGTTGAACTCTCTAAAGCGTCCAGCGATTATGATGAGATGTAGAGGAATTTGAATGCTGCTCGTCACCAGGCCGAACAGGCTCGGGCAGACTTTGAGAGGGCAAGGGCCGCTATGATCTCGGCTCAGGATGAAGCCCAGCGTGCCAAAGACCAGCTCATCATCCAGAGAGAGCGGTCGAAACAGAGGGAGGCGGCGGCTCTCCGTGTTTACACGGAGAAACTCTTTTTGAGCAATCAATTTTCGGCCCTTATCGGTGATCTGCTGAAATTGATGACCGATAATGTTGAGCAGGAACCCGAAGTCGTCTTGCCGCTGTATGGCCGAGAGATTGCAGCGCGTCTCCAGAGTCTGCCGCTCCTTGAGGAGCTTGCGTCTTCATCGGTCCTGCTTTCTGCTGAACGAGTCCGTAATTGCCGTGCTGACCGTGACGAGAACATGGAGGCCATCTTTGCCTCCTTGGGGCCTGTTTCACCCGCTTCAATTTTCAAAGAAGAGGGTGAGCAGAAAATGAGGCCGGCAAGGAGACCGAGCAGAAGGATCAGCAGACCGGCGACGGGCACGCCGAGCAAGAGGTGCAGCAGATCGGCGATGGGGGCGCCGAGCAGGAGGGAGGGAGGAGGGAGGCCGAGGCTGAGACCGAGGTCGACAAGGAGAAAGAAGCTGAAACCCACAGGGAAGCCGGAGACGAAACTGGCGGAGTATGATTTCGTCTCCCTTCTCTTAGTTTACTTTCTTTCTTTCTATTTGTAAAATGGCCTTGAAGCCCTCCTTGTGTAAATTTTTTCTTGTGAATGAAAAAAATTCTTCTTTCTACACTCGTGTCTTCCTTATAGCTTTTCTTAATCTCTTTTACTCCTATTGTGGTTTACTGCCTGCTCGGTAAACTGAAATGCCGAACTGACATAGCTGCTTCGTATTCTTAACTCTAAGGAGCTGGAGGTACTTCACTGGAAGCGGCTATACTCTTTGGCTTTAAATGAAGCTGAGAAAAAAGCTATAGACGACCAGATGAAGTATGATGAACTCTTGGCTCGTTTAGTGGAGCTGGAGTCCAACAATAAGGACTTAGAGTCCATAAAGAAAGATCTGGAGGCCGAGCTGAATACTGTCATCGCTGAGAGGACTGCATATGAAGATTTCATCTGCGGGCGCGGGGGAATGACTATATCTGAAGTTCAGAATCAAGTTGATGAACTGTGGGAGAAGCTTCATGTACTCCGGAAGAACAATGTGCTGGAGAGCTCGGCTTGCCAACAAGTTGTGAAATCATTGCGGCGCTTGGCTTCTCTGTACGACATCATTCTTTCCCGGCGTCCCTCAATCGAGAGATTCCTTAGCCATTTCCCGCTAACAGATGCTCACACTCCAACTCAAACCTCTAATCCACTTACTCAAAATTCTACTCCAAATCAGCAACGGACTCAGGAGCAACCGGAAACGTCAAGACAAGAACGCCCTGAAGTTCGTAGAGGAGTTGTGAATATGAGTGAGCAAGATCAGCGAATGCTTCGTGAAGAGACTCTTCGCCGCCGAGGTGCTAGAACTTCCCGGACTCAGGGAAGAGGCGGTAGGTCGATCAGAGCATCTCGTCCACCTACTTATTCTTCAACTGCTCGGAACGCCCGAACTCAGCATCATGAGGATTTTTCGGATAGGTGGCTCAACTTTAGCAATCGTAGACAGTAGAATAGTCCTTTGTAATGGTGTAACGCATTCTCGTAGGGCAGCGGAATTGTATGCCCAACAAGACTTAGTGAATGAAATTTTTTCATTTCGCTTCTATCACTGCGTATTTACAGTTCAGCGATTTTTTATTTCATTTATTGTACTCGTCCTCGGTCTTATGAAGTAAACTCTTCTTTGACCGGACTTAGTTAGTGTCCTTATTTGGCGAGTTTTATCGCTTGGATTGGACTTTCCCTAGTTAACCGGAGTGGTTTTCGGCTTATTGCAGTTCGTTTCAGACGAATTGCTTGTTTCTTAAGCTGAATTGTGGAATCTTGTATCTTCCTTAGAAGCTTGGACTCACAATTGTCTTTAATACATGATCTAAAAAAAGGGGATCAGCCTTTAAGGAACAATATACCTCAGTAACATTTATAAGAGACAAAACGCACATAGAGAGACAAAAAAAAAAGGACGAAAAAGATTTTAATCTTTTAAAAAACGACAAGTATAAAGAACAATAAAAATATGAAAGCACATAACCCTAGGACCGAACTAGACACAAGACTGACCGGACCTTGTCTCTTACAAATAGAACTTCTTGAGGTTGGAAATATGCCATGTTCGGGGTACTTGTTCTCCTGACATGTGAGTTAATTTATAAGACCCTTTTCCCAGGACTTCTGACACCCGATACGGACCTTCCCATGTGGGTTCAAGTTTGCCCAGCTTTTCTGCTCGGCTTACTTCATTGTTTCTCAATACGAGATCTCCCACTTGAAACTGCAGCTTTTTCACCCTTTGGTTATAATACCGGGTTACTTGCTCCTTGTACTTGGCTTCTTTTATGAAGGCCAATTCTCTTCTTTCTTCGGCAAGATCTAGTTCGGCTCTCAGTCCGTCGTCATTCAGTTCTGTTGAGAAATTAAGGGTTCGGGGGCTGGGTATGCCGATCTCAACCGGAATTACGGCTTCAGTGCCGTACACTAGACTGTACGGAGTTTCACCGTTGGAGGTTTTTGGTGTAGTTCGGTAAGACCATAGGACTTGAGGAAGATTTTCTACCCATTGTCCTTTGGCTTGTTCTAACCGAGTTTTTAATCCTTTCACCAAAGTACGGTTTGTTACTTCCGTTTGTCCGTTTGCTTGTGGGTGAGAGACTGAAGTGAACCGCTGTTGAATATTCAACTCTTGGCACCAATTCTTGAATGTTTTGTCAGTAAACTGAGTCCCATTATCTGAAATGAGGATATGGGATATGCCAAATCGGCAAACTATGTTCTTCCAGACAAAATCTAATGCCTTTGAGCTTGTTATCGTAGCTAATGGTTCAGCCTCCACCCACTTTGTGAAGTAATCCACGGCAACGATCAAGAATTTCATTTTCCGGGGAGCTTGTGGTAGTGGTCCTACTATGTCTATGCCCCATTGCATAAAAGGCCAAGGGCTTTGCATAGCACATAGATCAGTCTGCGGCGTCCTTGGGATATTTGCATGGATTTGGCATTTCGTACATTTCTTAACTAGCTGTACTGCTTCTTGTACCAAAGTTGGCCAATAATATCCCCATCTCAGAACTTTTTTAGCTAATGCTCTAGCTCCGATGTGGCTACCGCAAGATCCTTCATGAACTTCTCTAAGGATGTAATCCGTCTCTTCTGGTCCTACACATCGCAATAACGGTTGAAGGTAGGACTTTCTATATAGGACTCCTTCATGAAGTTCATACCGACGTGCTCGGCATGTGATTTTCCTTGCTTCTCTCTTATCCTCGGGCAGTTGTCCTTGATCTAGATACTTTAACATTGGCGTCATCCAGTTTGGTGAACTGGTTACTGAGTGTACTTCAGCTTCATCAATGCTTCTGTGCGGTAATTCCTCCACCTTTGAGCTCGGATATGAGGCCAACTTACTTAAAGTATCTGCTCGGCTATTTCCCGCTCTGGGAATGCGGATTATCCGAAAATAAGAGAAATTTCGGCTAATACTTTGCGCTTTGTCCAAGTATTTTTTCATCATTTCACCACGGGCTTCACTTGTACCCAGCATGTGATTCACTATGACTTGTGAATCACAATGAATTTTGAGAGATTTGACAAGTAGACGTTGCGCTAACTGAAGTCCGGCAAGAAGGGCTTCGTATTCGGCTTCGTTATTAGTGGTTGGGAATAAGAACCGAAGTGAATAAGTTACTTCGTGTCCGTCGGGAGCGATAAGTAGAATACCAGCTCCACTTCCTGTCTTATTCGAAGCTCCATCTACGAATCCAATCCAACAGTCCGGCGGCTCTACTTCGGGTTTCTGGGGCTGTGTTAGTTCATCATTGGTAGGATTTTTCTGTTCGGCAATAATAGGGATTGTCTGATCGAACTTTGCCTCTACAAGAAAATCTGCCAAGGCTTGTCCCTTGATGGCTTTCCGAGGTAGATATTCTATTGAATGTTCTCCCAACTCTATGGCCCACTTGGCAATTCTGCCTGATGCTTCTGGCTTAGTCAAAACTTGCCGAAGTGGAAGATCGGTTAAGACGCATACTTTGTGAGCATAGAAATATGGCCGCAGTCTCCTTGCTGCATTTACTAATGCCAGAGCAATTTTTTCCAGAGGTTGATACCTTGTTTCGGGACCTCTTAATGCTCGGCTTGTAAAGTAGATAGGACGCTGTTTTAGGCCTTCTTCTCGTACAAGCACCGCGCTAATGGTTTGATCTGATGCTGCTAAATATAAGAATATCACTTCGGCATCTGTTGGAGCAGAGAGAGTAGGAAGTTCGGTTAAATAACTTTTGAGTTCGTCAAAAGCCTTTTTCTGTTCGGCTCCCCACTCAAACTTTGGTGCCTTCTTCAAAACATTGAAGAACGGCATTTGCTTTTCGGCTGCTTGGGAAAGGAATCTATTCAGTGCGGCTAGACATCCAGTTAGCCTTTGCACATCATGTATGGACTTCGGCATTGCCATGTTCTGAACAACTTGAACCTTTAGGGGATTTGCCTTGAGTCCTTCCTTTGAAACCCAACAACCCAGAAATTTTCCCGAATCTACCAAAAAGGTACATTTTTGGGGATTGAGTTTGAGGTTGGCTTTTTTGAGCACGTCGAGAGTGGATTTGAGATTGTTTTCGTACTCCGAAGTGCTTCTGCTTTTAACAACTATGTCGTCAACATATACTTCAACCTCTTTTCCGATCAGGTGCCGAAATAGCTTATCTACCATCCTTTGATATGTGGCTCCGGCATTCTTTAAACCAAATGGCATCTTTTTATAAGCAAAAATACCGAAGTCAGTAATGAAAGCCGTTTTTTAAGCATCATTCTCATCCATTAAAACTTGGTGGTATCCTTTATACAAATCAAGAAAACAGAAAATTTCGAAACCTATCAGAGCTTCTACTTTTTTATCTATGTTGGGAAGGGGGTAGCAATCTTTAGGACAGTGCTTATTTAGATCCGTAAAATCTATGCACATCCGCCATCCTCCTTCTTTTTTCTTGATCATCACAGGATTGGCCACCCAAGAAGGATATTTTACTTCAAATAATACATCCGCTTTCAGTAATTGGCGGACTTCGTCATGGATGACTTGATTTCTTTCTGCCGCAAAGAGTCTTTGCTTCTGTTTTATAGGCCGGACTGAAGGATCAATATTTAACCGATGTGTAATTACCTCGGGAGACACTCCAGTCATGTCCAACGGAGACCACGCAAAGACATCTTTGTACTCTTTGAGGAGCTGGATGGTCTTTTCCCGGAGTAGAGGTGTTCCCGCGAAACCGATCTTGACCGTTCTGGATGGATCATCTTCGTATAACTGAACTTTCATCGAGTTCGGCTCCGGTGTGACTTCGTTCATTTCGCCTGCCTCTGACTCCGGCTGCTGTGATTGCTATGCTTGATGGTGCCGATCTGATTGTTCGGCACTTTTAAGCGCAATCTGCAAACATTCTTTTGCTCTCTTTTGATCACCTCGGATGACTGCTATCCCTCCTTTAGTGGGGATCTTGATTGTGAGGTGATAAGTAGAGCAAATGGCCCAAACTGTGTTGAGCCAGTCTCTTCCCAGTATAATGTTATACGGGGATCGAGCTTTTACCACAAAAAACTCGATCACCGTACTGGAGCTAGTAGGCGCTCTTCCTACCGTAATCGGAAGGCTGATAATACCTTCAGGGCGGGTGTCCTCCTGGGCGAAACTTTTCAGAGGAAGTGGGGCCGGACTGAGCCGAGCTGGATCCACTTCCAGTTTATCAAAACATTCTTTAAAAAGAATGCTAACCGACGCTCCTGTATCCACAAACACTCTGTGGATCAGTTTGTTTGCCACTCCAGCTTGAATGACAATAGCGTCTTGATGAGGAGAAATGGCCGGGACGGGATCTGCATCTGAAAATGTAATTACTTCCTCCTTCTTCAGCCTTTTATGTGTTGGCTCCTCTCGATTGAAGCCTCTGCGCTCTGATTTTAGAGACGATTTAGTCTTCCCGGCTGGGAGAGCGTCAATAGTCTGGATTACTCCATCATATTGCGGCTCGTCATCGTCTTCGGGATCCTGTTGCCTTTTAGGATCCTGAGGAGCGCAGTTCGCACTTCTCTGTTTCTTATTCTTTTTCGGCGGCTTGCTTTGGTATTTTTTTAACGTCCCTGCTTTCACAAGAACATCAATATCTGCTGCCAAATTTCGGCACTCCTCGGTATCGTGACCGTGGTCTTGATGGAAGGAGCAATATTTATCCTGACTTCGGCGCGTGGCCGATTTCGTCATCGGCTTTGGTTTTTCGAACATATCAGAATGCAGTTCGAAAATTTCCGCTCTCGACTTGTTCAATGGTACGAACTGAGCGGGTGGTTTCTCAGGATTGAGACGTGGTCCCAATCTGTCTTGTACCGGTGCCCTTTGAATTCTTTCAAAAGGAGTTCGGCGAGGATGTCCCTGATCGCTATGATCGGGCTTCCTCTTGTCTCCTCTGGAAGAGCTGTCTAAAGACCGTTTTCGACGGTCTGCCTCATCAGCACGAGAAAACTGGTCCGCAATGTCCCACATCTCTTGAGCTGTTTGCGGACTGCATTCAACGAGCTTTCTGTAGAGAGCTCCTGGCAGAATTCCATTTTGGAATGCCGAAATGACAAGTAGATCATTGAGATCATCTACTTGTAGGCATTCCTTGTGGAATCTTGTCATGAAGTCGCTAATCTTTTCATCGCGACCTTGACGTATAGAAAGCAGCTGAGCCGAAGTGATTCGGGTTTCAGCTTTCTGGAAGAACCTCCTATGAAAAGCATCCATTAGATCTCTGTAAGATCTAATGCTGCCTTGAGGGAGGCTATCAAACCACCTTCTTGCGTTCCCGATGAGCAGCTCGGGAAACAGCTTACACATATGAACCTCATTGAGACCTTGGTTCGCCATATTATACTGATAGCGTCTCAGGAAATCATGAGGATCCACTAACCCGTCATAAGTCACTGACGGAGTTCGGTAATTCTGTGGCAACGGAGTTCTGGTGATATCATCCGAAAATGGAGTCTTCAGCGCTCCATACATAGCGAATCCGACATCTCTACGGTATGGTGGAGATGGAGTTCTCCTGTGATTTCGGTAACAAGGAGGAGAAGGAACATATCGGTGGTGAGGATTCTTTCTCCTGGAAGATACGACACTACTGCGGTAGTGACTTTCATGTCTGGAGGGGGAGGGAGAATCCGTTGTTTTCTTCTCCGGCTTCTGGCTCTTTTGCAGGAATGTTAAGAACTCATCCTGCTTCTCAGCCAAGAACAACTTGACAGCCTCATTCAAATCGAGCTGCTGGGGAGGCTCGGTGCGATGACTTTTTGAGTGGTTTGTTCTTTCACCGTGAGAACTGGAGGCAGATTTCTCCAGAGGCTGTTTTCCAGACCTACGGGCTGGACTAGCTTCCTCACGTTCATCACGGACGGAAGTATGGGTATTATGTGATCTGGTACGCATTTTTTGGTGGAAGAGGATCAAAAACTCGCTTTTATCACAGTTTTGGTTTTCTGTGTTCCCACAGACGGCGCCAGTGATGATTTAGCGAATTTTTGATGGGAATAAATGCAAGTAATAAATGAAGATCACAACACTGAAAATTACGTGGTTCGATTTACTGAGGTAAATCTACGTCCACGGGAAGAATAGAGGGCAAATTTGTATTGCTTGATCTAGCTTACAGATTACAATACTGATTTGCTATATGAGATTCAGGATCTAGAGAACTTAACCCTGGTCTATCTAGAAACTATTTGGTGAAAACAGAGAACCGAGCTTCGAACAACGAAGCTCGGCAGAGTAAGTAAAATACGGAAAGCGGAAAATAAATTGTTTCTTCGCTCCTAACAAGAGCGGTGTTACACCATATCGGAAGCTAAGATGAAACCCGAACGTGTGAACTGAGATCTCCTCAAACTAGTATCAAGTGTGTGTGTGGGAAAGTGAACTAGGCAACAAGCTGTGGTGAGGTCTCCACCGAGAAGATCCCTCCAGCTTGCATGCTTCTGCCTTTTATAGATGCGGACATAGCCCTTGAGTCTTCGTAGAAATCCCTATTCTACCCTTCAACTCTAGAGCTTCCTCCGTCGAGCAATTCTCTTCATAATCGTTCACTAAATCGCCAGTTCCTCGACCTTGTGATTTTTTGGTCTTCTTTCTTGGACCTGGCGAATTCCTTTACACACCTGGCTTAAAACGTGCGTTAGCCCCAGTAAAATCACGAATTAAATCCCTAGACCCATGCATGAAATTAGCCTTATCACCCACACATCCGGTACTCATAAACGGTGCACCATCCGGCTTCTTCAAATCAATGCGAGGGGGCAAGGAGATCCCATATCCCCGGCCTTGTTTGTTTTCGCCGCGGACTACCTTTCAATGGCACTCGACCACCTAATCTTGGGGCGCAAAGAAATGACCTACAAGGCTTCGAGACGATGCATTGAAATTATCCACCTCGCCTACACAAAATACACAATTTCCACACATACACGGACATCCCAAACAATGCATACTTTATGCACAAAGTACACACAATCCACATACTCCAAACTTCGTACATTGTAAAAATACAAATTACTCAAAATACATACATTGCATAAAATAGACACACTATACACATCCCTGGTCAAAATACAAACATTAATAATAAAATACACACAATAAACACGAAAAACACACATCGCAAAAATACATACATTGCATAAATACATAAACTATACCAAATATAAATAAACACAATACACATCCCCGATCCAAACACACATTATAAATAAATTACATACATTAAACACAAAATACACATAGACACACTTCCCACACATAAACACACACTAAACACATCTCTAGTAAAAAATACACACACTAATAATAAAATACATAGATTAAACACAAAATACACAATTCACACACAGACACACTCCACAGCATGCATTGAACACAATACACTTAATAAAAAATACAAACATTACGCTACACATATACACTATCCACGAATATATATATACAATACAGACACCGCACAATCTATTCAAACACATTATAAACATAAAGATACACACATAGGGAAAATAAACTATAAACAGTACATACATTGCACACAATACGAACTGTATTCAAAATATACACCGTGTGCAGAGACTCTATATATAAAGAATACACACTGTACACGCACCATACACACACTATACACGCACCACCACACTAAATACAAAATGCACACACTTAACACATAGACACACTTCCCACAAAATACACAGAAACACACACACTTACCACAAAATACACACAATGCCCACTTTACACACAATACACACTATATAAAATACATACATTGTATAATACACATCTTCGGTCAAAATACACACATAAACAAAAAATACACACACATGCACACATTTCCCAAAAAATACACACAATGCACACCTTACACACAAAGTAGACATAATGCACACACTCCACACTACTTGCACACAGTACACACTATATAAAATACATAAATTGCATATAAACACACTATTCAAAATATTAACAAGCACTGTACACATCCCGATCAAAATACACAAAATGCACACCGCTTACATTACACACAACATACACTATACAAAATACACACACTATACACAAATAAATAGAAAATACATAAACTTAACACAAAAAACACACATTGCATATATTGCACATAATACACACGTTACTGAAAATATAAACACACACTATACACAAAGCACGCACAATACATGCACAAAATATATTCACTACACACAATACCCGTAACACACTATAATATTCATATACGAGAACTACATATGTAGCACTATAAACACATTATATAAAACATAAATGCACTAAAATCATACACACAAAATACAAACTGTATTCAAAATACACACTACACAAAATACACAATTTCCACACATACACGGACATCCCAAACAATGCATACTTTATGCACAAAGTACACACAATCCACATACTCCAAACTTCGCACATTGTAAAAATACAAATTACTCAAAATACATACATTGCATAAATTAGACACACTATACACATCCCTGGTCAAAATACAAACATTAATAATAAAATACACACAATAAACACGAAAAACACACATCGCAAAAATACATACATTGCATAAATACATAAACTATACCAAATATAAATAAACACAATACACATCCCCGATCCAAACACACATTATAAATAAATTACATACATTAAACACAAAATACACATAGACACACTTCCCACACATAAACACACACTAAACACATCTCTAGTAAAAAATACACACACTAATAATAAAATACATAGATTAAACACAAAATACACAATTCACACACAGACACACTCCACAGCATGCATTGAACACAATACACTTAATAAAAAATACAAACATTACGCTACACATATACACTATCCACGAATATATATATACAATACAGACACCGCACAATCTATTCAAACACATAGGGAAAATAAACTATAAACAGTACATACATTGCACACAATACGAATTGTATTCAAAATATACACCGTGTGCAGAGACTCTATATATAAAGAATACACACAGTACACGCACCATACACACACTATACACGCACCACCACACTAAATACAAAATGCACACACTTAACACATAGACACACTTCCCACAAAATACACAGAAACACACACACTTACCACAAAATACACACAATGCACACTTTACACACAATACACACTATATAAAATACATACATTGTATAATACACATCTTCGGTCAAAATACACCCTTAAACAAAAAATACACACATATGCACACATTTCCCAAAAAATACACACAATGCACACCTTACACAAAAAGTAGACATAATGCACACACTCCACACTACTTGCACACAGTACACACTATATAAAATACATAAATTGCATATAAACACACTATTCAAAATATTAACAAACACTGTACACATCCCGATCAAAATACGCAAAATGCACAAAATGCACACCGCTTACATTACACACAACATACACTATACAAAATACACACACTATACACAAATAAATAGAAAATACATAAACTTAACACAAAAAACACACATTGCATATATTGCACATAATACACACGTTACTGAAAATATAAACACACACTATACACAAAGCGCACAATACATGCACAAAATATATTCACTACACACAATACCCGTAACACACTATAATATTCATATACGAGAACTACATATGTAGCACTATAAACACATTATATAAAACATAAATGCACTAAAATCATACACACAAAATACAAACTGCATTCAAAATACACACTACACAAAATACACAATTTCCACACATACACGGACATCCCAAACAATGCATACTTTATGCACAAAGTACACACAATCCACATACTCCAAACTTCGTACATTGTAAAAATACAAATTACTCAAAATACATACATTGCATAAAATAGACACACTATACACATCCCTGGTCAAAATACAAACATTAATAATAAAATACACACAATAAACACGAAAAACACACATCGCAAAAATACATACATTGCATAAATACATAAACTATACCAAATATAAATAAACACAATACACATCCCCGATCCAAACACACATTATAAATAAATTACATACATTAAACACAAAATACACATAGACACACTTCCCACACATAAACACACACTAAACACATCTCTAGTAAAAAATACACACACTAATAATAAAATACATAGATTAAACACAAAATACACAATTCACACACAGACACACTCCACAGCATGCATTGAACACAATACACTTAATAAAAAATACAAACATTACGCTACACATATACACTATCCACGAATATATATATACAATACAGACACCGCACAATCTATTCAAACACATTATAAACATAAAGATACACACATAGGGAAAATAAACTATAAACAGTACATACATTGCACACAATACGAACTGTATTCAAAATATACACCGTGTGCAGAGACCCTATATATAAAGAATACACACTGTACACGCACCATACACACACTATACACGCACCACCACACTAAATACAAAATGCACACACTTAACACATAGACACACTTCCCACAAAATACACAGAAACACACACACTTACCACAAAATACACACAATGCCCACTTTACACACAATACACACTATATAAAATACATACATTGTATAATACACATCTTCGGTCAAAATACACACATAAACAAAAAATACACACACATGCACACATTTCCCAAAAAATACACACAATGCACACCTTACACACAAAGTAGACATAATGCACACACTCCACACTACTTGCACACAGTACACACTATATAAAATACATAAATTGCATATAAACACACTATTCAAAATATTAACAAGCACTGTACACATCCCGATCAAAATACACAAAATGCACACCGCTTACATTACACACAACATACACTATACAAAATACACACACTATACACAAATAAATAGAAAATACATAAACTTAACACAAAAAACACACATTGCATATATTGCACATAATACACACGTTACTGAAAATATAAACACACACTATACACAAAGCACGCACAATACATGCACAAAATATATTCACTACACACAATACCCGTAACACACTATAATATTCATATACGAGAACTACATATGTAGCACTATAAACACATTATATAAAACATAAATGCACTAAAATCATACACACAAAATACAAACTGCATTCAAAATACACACTACACAAAATACACAATTTCCACACATACACGGACATCCCAAACAATGCATACTTTATGCACAAAGTACACACAATCCACATACTCCAAACTTCGTACATTGTAAAAATACAAATTACTCAAAATACATACATTGCATGAATTAGACACACTATACACATCCCTGGTCAAAATACAAACATTAATAATAAAATACACACAATAAACATGAAAAACACACATCGCAAAAATACATACATTGCATAAATACATAAACTATACCAAATATAAATAAACACAATACACATCCCCGATCCAAACACACATTATAAATAAATTACATACATTAAACACAAAATACACATAGACACACTTCCCACACATAAACACACACTAAACACATCTCTAGTAAAAAATACACACACTAATAATAAAATACATAGATTAAACACAAAATACACAATTCACACACAGACACACTCCACGACATACATTGAACACAATACACTTAATAAAAATACAAACATTACGCTACACATATACACTATCCACGAATATATATATACAATACAGACACCGCACAATCTATTCAAACACATTATAAACATAAAGATACACACATAGGGAAAATAAACTATAAACAGTACATACATTGCACACAATACGAACTGTATTCAAAATATACACCGTGTGCAGAGACCCTATATATAAAGAATACACACTGTACACGCACCATACACACACTATACACGCACCACCACACTAAATACAAAATGCACACACTTAACACATAGACACACTTCCCACAAAATACACAGAAACACACACACTTACCACAAAATACACACAATGCCCACTTTACACACAATACACACTATATAAAATACATACATTGTATAATACACATCTTCGGTCAAAATACACACATAAACAAAAAATACACACACATGCACACATTTCCCAAAAAATACACACAATGCACACCTTACACACAAAGTAGACATAATGCACACACTCCACACTACTTGCACACAGTACACACTATATAAAATACATAAATTGCATATAAACACACTATTCAAAATATTAACAAGCACTGTACACATCCCGATCAAAATACACAAAATGCACACCGCTTACATTACACACAACATACACTATACAAAATACACACACTATACACAAATAAATAGAAAATACATAAACTTAACACAAAAAACACACATTGCATATATTGCACATAATACACACGTTACTGAAAATATAAACACACACTATACACAAAGCACGCACAATACATGCACAAAATATATTCACTACACACAATACCCGTAACACACTATAATATTCATATACGAGAACTACATATGTAGCACTATAAACACATTATATAAAACATAAATGCACTAAAATCATACACACAAAATACAAACTGCATTCAAAATACACACTACACAAAATACACAATTTCCACACATACACGGACATCCCAAACAATGCATACTTTATGCACAAAGTACACACAATCCACATACTCCAAACTTCGTACATTGTAAAAATACAAATTACTCAAAATACATACATTGCATAAAATAGACACACTATACACATCCCTGGTCAAAATACAAACATTAATAATAAAATACACACAAAAAACACGAAAAACACACATCGCAAAAATACATACATTGCATAAATACATAAACTATACCAAATATAAATAAACACAATACACATCCCCGATCCAAACACACATTATAAATAAATTACATACATTAAACACAAAATACACATAGACACACTTCCCACACATAAACACACACTAAACACATCTCTAGTAAAAAATACACACACTAATAATAAAATACATAGATTAAACACAAAATACACAATTCACACACAGACACACTCCACAGCATGCATTGAACACAATACACTTAATAAAAAATACAAACATTACGCTACACATATACACTATCCACGAATATATATATACAATACAGACACCGCACAATCTATTCAAACACATAGGGAAAATAAACTATAAACAGTACATACATTGCACACAATACGAACTGTATTCAAAATATACACCGTGTGCAGAGACTCTATATATAAAGAATACACACAGTACACGCACCATACACACACTATACACGCACCACCACACTAAATACAAAATGCACACACTTAACACATAGACACACTTCCCACAAAATACACAGAAACACACACACTTACCACAAAATACACACAATGCACACTTTACACACAATACACACTATATAAAATACATACATTGTATAATACACATCTTCGGTCAAAATACACCCTTAAACAAAAAATACACACACATGCACACATTTCCCAAAAAATACACACAATGCACACCTTACACACAAAGTAGACATAATGCACACACTCCACACTACTTGCACACAGTACACACTATATAAAATACATAAATTGCATATAAACACACTATTCAAAATATTAACAAACACTGTACACATCCCGATCAAAATACGCAAAATGCACAAAATGCACACCGCTTACATTACACACAACATACACTATACAAAATACACACACTATACACAAATAAATAGAAAATACATAAACTTAACACAAAAAACACACATTGCATATATTGCACATAATACACACGTTACTGAAAATATAAACACACACTATACACAAAGCGCACAATACATGCACAAAATATATTCACTACACACAATACCCGTAACACACTATAATATCATATACGAGAACTACATATGTAGCACTATAAACACATTATATAAAACATAAATGCACTAAAATCATACACACAAAATACAAACTGCATTCAAAATACACACTACACAAAATACACAATTTCCACACATACACGGACATCCCAAACAATGCATACTTTATGCACAAAGTACACACAATCCACATACTCCAAACTTCGTACATTGTAAAAATACAAATTACTCAAAATACATACATTGCATAAAATAGACACACTATACACATCCCTGGTCAAAATACAAACATTAATAATAAAATACACACAATAAACACGAAAAACACACATCGCAAAAATACATACATTGCATAAATACATAAACTATACCAAATATAAATAAACACAATACACATCCCCGATCCAAACACACATTATAAATAAATTACATACATTAAACACAAAATACACATAGACACACTTCCCACACATAAACACAGACTAAACACATCTCTAGTAAAAAATACACACACTAATAATAAAATACATAGATTAAACACAAAATACACAATTCACACACAGACACACTCCACAGCATGCATTGAACACAATACACTTAATAAAAAATACAAACATTACGCTACACATATACACTATCCACGAATATATATATACAATACAGACACCGCACAATCTATTCAAACACATAGGGAAAATAAACTATAAACAGTACATACATTGCACACAATACGAACTGTATTCAAAATATACACCGTGTGTAGAGACTCTATATATAAAGAATACACACAGTACACGCACCATACACACACTATACACGCACCACCACACTAAATACAAAATGCACACACTTAACACATAGACACACTTCCCACAAAATACACAGAAACACACACACTTACCACAAAATACACACAATGCACACTTTACACACAATACACACTATATAAAATACATACATTGTATAATACACATCTTCGGTCAAAATACACACATAAACAAAAAATACACACACATGCACACATTTCCCAAAAAATACACACAATGCACACCTTACGCACAAAGTAGACATAATGCACACACTCCACACTACTTGCACACAGTACACACTATATAAAATACATAAATTGCATATAAACACACTATTTAAAATATTAACAAACACTGTACACATCCCGATCAAAATATGCAAAATGCACAAAATGCACACCGCTTACATTACACACAACATACACTATACAAAATACACACACTATACACAAATAAATAGAAAATACATAAACTTAACCCAAAAAACACACATTGCATATATTGCACATAATACACACGTTACTGAAAATATAAACACACACTATACACAAAGCACGCACAATACATGCACAAAATATATTCACTACACACAATACCTGTAACACACTATAATATTCATATACGAGAACTACAAATGTAGCACTATAAACACATTATATAAAACATAAATGCACTAAAATCATACACACAAAATACAAACTGCATTCAAAATACACACTACACAAAATACACAATTTCCACACATACACGGACATCCCAAACAATGCATACTTTATGCACAAAGTACACACAATCCACATACTCCAAACTTCGTACATTGTAAAAATACAAATTACTCAAAATACATACATTGCATAAAATAGACACACTATACACATCCCTGGTCAAAATACAAACATTAATAATAAAATACACACAATAAACACGAAAAACACACATCGCAAAAATACATACATTGCAGAAATACATAAACGATACCAAATATAAATAAACACAATACACATCCCCGATCCAAACACACATTATAAATAAATTACATACATTAAACACAAAATACACATAGACACACTTCCCACACATAAACACACACTAAACACATCTCTAGTAAAAAATACACACACTAATAATAAAATACATAGATTAAACACAAAATACACAATTCACACACAGACACACTCCACAGCATGCATTGAACACAATACACTTAATAAAAAATACAAACATTACGCTACACATATACACTATCCACGAATATATATATACAATACAGACACCGCACAATCTATTCAAACACATAGGGAAAATAAACTATAAACAGTACATACATTGCACACAATACGAACTGTATTCAAAATATACACCGTGTGCAGAGACTCTATATATAAAGAATACACACAGTACACGCACCATACACACACTATACACGCACCACCACACTAAATACAAATGCACACACTTAACACATAGACACACTTCCCACAAAATACACAGAACACACACACTTACCACAAAATACACACAATGCACACTTTACACACAATACACACTATATAAAATACATCCATTATATAATACACATCTTCGGTCAAAATACACACATAAACAAAAAATACACACACATGCACACATTTCCCAAAAAATACACACAATGCACACCTTACGCACAAAGTAGACATAATGCACACACTCCACACTACTTGCACACAGTACACACTATATAAAATACATAAATTGCATATAAACACACTATTCAAAATATTAACAAACACTGTACACATCCCGATCAAAATATGCAAAATGCACAAAATGCACACCGCTTACATTACACACAACATACCACTATACAAAATACACACACTATACACAAATAAATAGAAAATACATAAACTTAACACAAAAAACACACATTGCATATATTGCACATAATACACACGTTACTGAAAATATAACACACACTATACACAAAGCACGCACAATACATGCACAAAATATATTCACTACACACAATACCCCGTAACACACTATAATATTCATATACGAGAACTACATACGTAGCACTATAAACACATTATATAAAACATAAATGCACTAAAATCATACACACAAAATACAAACTGTATTCAAAATACACACTACACAAAATACACAATTTCCACACATACACGGACATCCCAAACAATGCATACTTTATGCACAAAGTACACACAATCCACATACTCCCAAACTTCGTACATTGTAAAAATACAAATTACTCAAAATACATACATTGCATAAATTAGACACACTATACACATCCCTGGTCAAAATACAAACATTAATAATAAAATACACACAATAAACAACGAAAACACACACATCGCAAAAATACATACATTGCATAAATACATAAACTATACCAAATATAAATAAACACAATACACATCCCCAATCCAAACACACATTATAAATAAATTACATACATTAAACACAAAATACACATAGACACACTTCCCACACATAAACACACACTAAACACATCTCTAGTAAAAAATACACACACTAATAATAAAATACATAGATTAAACACAAAATACACAATTCACACACAGACACACTCCACAGCATGCATGCATTGAACACAATACACTTAATAAAAAATACAAACATTACGCTACACATATACACTA
>NC_056050.1:10592081-10722693 GCF_004379255.2 Salvia splendens | reverse complement strand
AAATACACACATTATAAATATATTACATACATTAAACACAAAATACACATAGACACACTAATAATAAAATACACAAATTAAACACACAATCCACATACTCCAAACTTCGTACATTGCAAAATACAAATTACTCAAAATACATACATTGCATAAAATAGACACACTATACACATCCCTGGTCTAAATACAAACATAATAATAAAATACACACATCACAAAATACATACATTGCATAAATACATAGACTATACCAAATATAAATAAACACTATACACATCCTCGATCCAAACACACATTACATACATTAACACAAAATACACATAGACACACTTCACACACATAAACACACACTACACACATCTCCAGTCAAAAATACACACACTAATATTAAATACATAGATTAAACACAAAATACACATTCTCACACAGACACACTCCATAGCATACATTGAACACAATATTTAATAAAAATAAATACATTGCATAATATACACAAACTATACCAAATATAAATAAACACTATACACATCCCCGATCCAATACACACATTATAAATATATTACATACATTAAACACAAAATACACATAGACACACTAATAATAAAATACACAAAGTAAACACACACATCCACATACTCCAAACTTCGTACATTGAAAAAATACAAATTACTCAAAATACATACATTGCATAAATTAGACACACTATACACATCCCTGGTCAAAATACAAACATTAATAATAAAATACACACATCACAAAAACATACATTGCATAAATACATAGACTATACCAAAATATACCCTATAACACATTCCCGATCCAACACACATTATAAATAAATTACATACATTAAAACACAAAATACACACAGACACACTTCACACACATAAACAACACTAAACACATCTCCAGTCAAAAATACAAACACTAATATTAAAATACATAGATTAAACACAAAATACACAATTCACACACAGACACACTCCATAGCATACATTGAACACAATAATTATAAAAATACATACATTGCATAATATACACAAACTATACCAAATATAAATAAACACTATACACATCCTTGATCCAAATACACACATTATAAATATATTACATACATTAAACACAAAATACACATAGACACACTAATAATAAAATACACAAAGTAAAAACACAATCCACATACTCCAAACTTCGTACATTGCAAAAATACAAATTACTCAAAATACATACATTGCATAAATAGACACACTATACACATCCCTGGTCAAAATACAAACATTAATAATAAAATACACACATTAAACACGAAAACACACATCACAAAATACTACATTGCATAAATACATAGACTATACCAAATATAAATAAACACTATACACATCCCCGATCCAAACACACATTATAAATAAATTACATTCATTAAACACAAAATAACATAGACACACTTCACACACATAAACACACACTAACACATCTCCAGTAAAAAATACACACACTAATATTAAAATACATAGATTAACCACAAATACACAATACATTTAATAAAAATACATACATTGCATAATATACATAAACTATACCAAATATAAATAATCACTATACACATCCTTGATCCAAATACACACATTATAAATATATTACATACATTAAACACAAAATACACATAGACACACTAATAATAAAATACACAAATTAAAACACAATCCACATACTCCAAACTTCGTACATTGCAAAAATACAAATTACTCAAAATACATACATTGCATAAATTAGACACACTATACACATCCCTGGTCAAAATACAACATTAATAATAAAATACACACATCACAAAAATACATACATTGCATAAATACATAGACTATACCAAATATAAATAAAAACACTATACACATCCCTCCCGATCCAAACACACATTAAACACACAATACACACAGACACACTCACACACATAAACACACACTAAAACAACACATCTCCAGTCAAAAATACAACACTAACATTAAAATACATAGATTAAACACAAAATACACAATACATTTAATAAAAATACATACATTGCATAATATACATAAACTATACCAAATATAAATAATCACTATACACATCCTTGATCCAAATACACACATTATAAATATATTACATACATTAAACACAAAATACACATAGACACACTAATAATAAAATACACAAATTAAACACACAATCCACATACTCCAAACTTCGTACATTGCAAAAATACAAATTACTCAAAATACATACATTGCATAAATAGACACACTATACACATCCCTGGTCAAAATACAAACATTAATAATAAAATACACACATCACAAATACATACATTGCATAAACATAGACTATACCAAATATAAATAAACACTATACACATTCCCGATCCAAACATACATTAAACACAAATACACACAGACACACTTCACACACATAAACACACACTAAACACATCTCCAGTCAAAATACACACACTAACATTAAAATACATAGATTAAACCAACAAATACACAATACATTTAATAAAATACATACATTGCATAATATACATAAACTATACCAAATATAAATATCACTATACACATCCTTGATCCAAATACACACATTATAAAATATATTACATACATTAAACACAAATACACATAGACACACTAATAATAAAATACACAAAGTAAACACACAATCCACATACTCAAACTTCGTACATTGAAAAATACAAATTACTCAAAATACATACATTGCATAAATTAGACACACTATACACATCCTGGTCAAAATACAAACATTAATAATAAAATACAAACATTAAACACGAAAACACACATCACAAAAATACATACATTGCATAAATACATAGACTATACCAAATATAAATAAACACTATACACATCCCCGATCCAAACACACATTATAAATAAATTACATTCATTAAACACAATAAACATAGACACACTTCACACACATAAACACACACTAAACACATCTCCAGTAAAAAATACACACACTAATATTAAAATACATAGATTAAACACAAAATACACAATACATTTAATAAAAATACATACATTGCATAATATACATAAACTATACCAAATATAAATAATCACTATACACATCCTTGATCCAAATACACACATTATAAATATATTACATACATTAAACACAAAATACACATAGACACACTAATAATAAAATACACAAATTAAACACACAATCCACATACTCCAAACTTCGTACATTGCAAAATACAAATTACTCAAAATACATACATTGCATAAAATAGACACACTATACACATCCCTGGTCAAAATACAAACATTAATAATAAAATACACACATCACAAAAAATACATACATTGCATAAATACATAGACTATACCAAATATAAATAAACACTATACACATCCTCGATCCAAACACACATTACATACATAAACATAAAATACACATAGACACACTTCACACACATAAACACACACTACAACACACATCTCCAGTCAAAAATACACACACACTAATATTAAAATACATAGATTAAACAAAATACACAATTCTCACACAGACACACTCCATAGCATACATTGAACAATACATTTAATAAAATAATACATTGCATAATATACACAAACTATACCAAATATAATAAACACTATACACATCCCCGATCCAAATACACACATTATAATATATTACATACACTAAACACAAAATACACATAGACACACTAATAATAAAATACACAAAGTAAACACACAATCCACATACTCCAAACTTCGTACATTGAAAAAATACAAATTACTCAAAATACATACATTGCATAAATTAGACACACTATACACATCCCTGGTCAAAATACAAACATTAATAATAAATACACACATCACAAAAATACATACATTGCATAAATACATAGACTATACCAAATATAAATAAACACTATACACATCCTCCCGATCCAAACACACATTATAAATAAATTACAACATTAAACACAAAATACACACAGACACACTTCACACACATAAACAACACTAACACATCTCCAGTCAAAAATACAAACACTAACATTAAATACATAGATTAAACACAAATAACAAATCATCACACACAGACACACTCCATAGCATACATTGAACACAATACATTTAATAAAAATACATACATTGCATAATATACACAAACTATACCAAATATAAATAAACACTATACACATCCTTGATCCAAATACACACATTATAAATATATTACATACATTAAACACAAAATACACATAGACACACTAATAATAAAATACACAAATTAAACACACAATCCACATACTCCAAACTTCGTACATTGCAAAAATACAAATTACTCAAAATACATACATTGCATAAATTAGACACACTATACACATCCCTGGTCAAAATACAAACATTAATAATAAAATACACACATCACAAAAATACATACATTGCATAAATACATAGACTATACCAAATATAAATAAACACTATACACATCTCGATCCAAACACACATTACATACATTAAAACAAAATACACATAGACACACTTCACACCATAAACACACACTACACACATCTCCAGTCAAAAATACACACACTAATATTAAAATACATAGATTAAACACAAAATACACAATTCTCACACAGACACACTCCATAGCATACATTGAACACAATACATTTAATAAAAATAAATACATTGCATAATATACACAAACTATACCAAATATAAATAAACACTATACACATCCCCGATCCAAATACACACATTATAAATATATTACATACACTAAACACAAAATACACATAGACACACTAATAATAAAATACACAAAGTAAACACACAATCCACATACTCCAAACTTCGTACATTGAAAAAATACAAATTACTCAAAATACATACATTGCATAAATTAGACACACTATACACATCCCTGGTCAAAATACAAACATTAATAATAAAATACACACATCACAAAAATACATACATTGCATAAATACATAGACTATACCAAATATAAATAAACACTATACACATTCCCGATCCAAACACACATTATAAATAAATTACATACATTAAACACAAAATACACACAGACACACTTCACACACATAAACAACACTAAACACATCTCCAGTCAAAAATACAAACACTAACATTAAAATACATAGATTAAACACAAAATACACAATTCCACACACAGACACACTCCATAGCATACATTGAACACAATACATTTAATAAAAATACATACATTGCATAATATACACAAACTATACCAAATATAAATAAACACTATACACATCCTTGATCCAAATACACACATTATAAATATATTACATACATTAAACACAAAATACACATAGACACACTAATAATAAAATACACAAAGTAAACACAATCCACATACTCCAAACTTCGTACATTGCAAAAATACAAATTACTCAAAATACATACATTGCATAAATTAGACACACTATACACATCCCTGGTCAAAATACAAACATTAATAATAAAATACACACATCACAAAAATACATACATTGCATAAATACATAGACTATACCAAATATAAATAAACACTATACACATTCCCGATCCAAACACACATTATAAATAAATTACATACATTAAACACAAAATACACACAGACACACTTCACACACATAAACACACACTAAACACATCTCCAGTCAAAAATACAAACACTAACATTAAAATACATAGATTAAACACAAAATACACAATACATTTAATAAAAATACATACATTGCATAATATACATAAACTATACCAAATATAAATAATCACTATACACATCCTTGATCCAAATACACACATTATAAATATATTACATACATTAAACACAAAATACACATAGACACACTAATAATAAAATACACAAATTAAACACACAATCCACATACTCCAAACTTCGTACATTGCAAAAATACAAATTACTCAAAATACATACATTGCATAAAATAGACACACTATACACATCCCTGGTCAAAATACAAACATTAATAATAAAATACACACATCACAAAAATACATACATTGCATAAATACATAGACTATACCAATATAAATAAACACTATACACATCCTCGATCCAAACACACATTACATACATTAAACACAAAATACACATAGACACACTTCACACACATAAACACACACTACCACACATCTCCAGTCAAAAATACACACACTAATATTAAAATACATAGATTAAACACAAAATACACAATTCTCACACAGACCACACTCCATAGCATACATTGAACACAATACATTTAATAAAAATAAATACATTGCATAATATACACAAACTATACCAAATATAAATAAACACTATACACATCCCCGATCCAAATACACACATTATAAATATATTACATACACTAAACACAAAATACACATAGACACACTAATAATAAAATACACAAAGTAAACACACAATCCACATACTCCAAACTTCGTACATTGAAAAAATACAAATTACTCAAAATACATACATTGCATAAATTAGACCACACTATACACATCCCTGGTCAAAATACAAACATTAATAATAAAATACACACATCACAAAAATAGATACATTGCATAAATACATAGACTATACCAAATATAAATAAACACTATACACATTCCCGATCCAAACACACATTATAAATAAATTACATACATTAAACAACAAATACACACAGACACACTTCACACACATAAACAACACTAAACACATCTCCAGTCAAAAATACAAACACTAACATTAAAATACATAGATTAAACACAAAATACACAATTCACACACAGACACACTCCATAGCATACATTGAACACAATACATTTAATAAAAATACATACATTGCATAATATACATAAACTATAACCAAATATAAATAAACACTATACACATCCTTGATCCAAATACACACAATTATAAATATATTACATACATAAACAACAAAATACACATAGACACACTAATAATAAAATACACAAAGTAAACACAATCCACATACTCCAAACTTCATACATTGCAAAAATACAATTTAATCAAAATACATACATTGCATAAAATAGACACACTATACACATCCCTGCTCAAAATACAAACATTAATAATAAAATACCCACATTAACACGAAAAACACACATCACAAAATACATACATTGCATAAATACATAGACTATACCAAATATAAATAAACACTATACACATCCCCGATCCAAACACACATTATAAATAAATACATTCATTAAACACAAAATAAACATAGACACACTTCACACACATAAACACACACTAAACACATCTCCAGTAAAAAATACACACACTAATATTAAAATACATAGATTAAACACAAATACACAATACATTTAATAAAAATACATACATTGCATAATATACATAAACTATACAAATATAAATAATCACTATACACATCCTTGATCCAAATACACACATTATAAATATATTACATACATTAAACACAAAATACACATAGACACACTAATAATAAAATACACAAATTAAACACACAACTCACATACTCCAAACTTCGTACATTGAAAAAATACAAATTACTCAAAATACATACATTGCATAAATTAGACGCACTATACACATCCCTGGTCAAAATACAAACATTAATAATAAAATACACACATCACAAAAATACATACATTGCATAAATACATAGACTATACCAAATATAAATAAACCACTATACACACTTTCCGATCCAAACATACATTAAACACAAAATACACACAGACACACTTCACACACAATAAACACACACTAAACACATCTCCAGTCAAAAATACAAACACTAACATTAAATACATAGATTAAACACAAAATACAACAATACATTTAATAAAAATACATACATTGCATATATACATAACTATACCAAATATAAATAATCACTATACACATCCTTGATCCAAATACACACATTATAAATATATTACATACATTAAACACAAAATACACATAGACACACTAATAATAAATACACAAAGTAAAACACACAATCCACATACTCCAAACTTGTCACGACCACATCTCCCGTCCTAGTCAGAGAAAGTGTAGCTTTACCGCGACTAAAACATACTGAAACTGTCTCAACTCATCATAAGATGCTTAAATCAAAAGAAACATTTTCTGGAGTGTGTTGAGGGTACAAATCATGCTGAATCAGAGTAGTTATGAGAAATGTCTTTGTTAAATGAATGTTCTGGAATTTGCGCAACGGAAGAGTACCAAGACAGATGTAGTATGTATGAAGACACACTACACCCCGCTACCTTCCCACTTATTTGGTCTTCTGTCCCAACACCTCCTCTGCCCCTCGATCGATCAATCTGCACATTAAGGAAAACAATATGCAGGGCTGAGTATTTTATATACTCATGGCTTATGCCCGAAAACATTTTCTCTTAGTCGTCAGCCAAACTGAGTGAACGCGGGGTTTTTCTGAAAATAGTCCCGGTTCACTAAAATCTGTTATTTCTTTTCTGAAATAGACTGCAGTCTTTTAACTTTCTCATGATATACCATATCAAGCTGTGTGAATCGGGAATGTGGCCACATTCCACGATCACTGGGCCGGCCAACCTGGCGCTAGCTCACGACCCACGGACCGGCCAACCTAGCGCTAGCTCACGGTCCCTACGTGTACACTAGTCCGAGTAGGATTTACTGACCTACTGGGACCCGAATTCGATTTAACCATGAATGGCAATCACAAAATAAAATATGGCATGACAACTCATTCAAATATTCACACTTATTCTCATAGAGTTCTGTAAATAAAAAGGAAAGAAGCCCACACCTCAATTGCTTAACTCTTGCAAAATAGGTGCTTCCCGGTTCTGAGATTATGCGTCGAGCGACGACGTTCCTTTACAAAAATTCGTATATTTGAATTAGGCTTAAAAAAATTTACTGATTTGCATGAATGCATGCCTAAGCGTGCTCCTTTATTATTTTATTTCCTTTCTTCTAAAATTAGGAAATCTTAATTCTTAATTAAATCTGCGATTTAATTTATTCGGAAACTGGCCGAAAACTATTTCCCGCATTAATTTAAATATCTTAAAATACTTTCCGGGCTAAGAGTTCGCTTAATTATTTATTGGCTTTTATTTTATCACGGCGAACATTCTTTTCATTTTCTTCCGTAGCTTAGGAAATTAATACCATAAATTCTTGGAATTAACTAAAGATTTCAACAAAAGAATCCGGGTCCAAGTAATTAAATTCTCGGGCTCGGTTGGAACTAATTATACTGGCCCAGCCTTAACTTTCGGCCCGCCTCATTTAATCTCGGCCCCAAAATGCATTTTCCTTATCTTCTTTTCTAAAAGAGGCCCAAAAGATGAAATGGAAAGGCCCAAAGACTCCCTTCACATTAAATCTAGCCCAACTTAAATAATTTCTGGCCCAAATATTTTTAAATTGGGGAGGCCCAAAAAACATACTCCCTTCCTCAATCAGCCGATTCCATCGGCTTTTCCCCATTCTTCATTTCCTCCTTTCTCCGAAATTAAACCCCAAATTGAGAAGGCCCTAGTTTCTTCGACGTCCGCTCCCTCCGCGAAGCTCCAGCTCCGGCGGAGGTCCGATGACGCGCGACGCGTTGTCTCACCCTCGCTCATCCCTGCAAGGGCGAACTCTCTCCCTGATTTGGGAATATCCTCGCCGCGTCGGTCCCTTCCAACCACGGCGAGTCTTGCCGTGCTCCCATTCCACGGCTCCGTCTCGTTCCTCGCCAGTGAAGGGAAGTGGCGACCCTCCGCGCTCCTCCGTTCCTTGGCGGGATCACCATCGATTCACCCTCCGTCGCGTCGAGGCAGCAGTCCCTCGTCGGTGCTGTCCCCCCTTCCCGCGAGCTCGTCGAGCCGCCACCGTCGGGGCCAGTGGGGGAGGCATCCAGCTTCGCGAGGCTTACGCCGTCGCTGTTCGCAGGGGTTAGGCTGAACACGGTAGGGTCCGTCGCCGTTACTGCACGCCGGGATCGCCTGCTTGTCTCGACTCGCCACCCGCTCTTGACACCCCGCCGTCGGGTCGCTGCCTCTCGTCTAGCGTTTCCGCCTCTGGCAGCACGGCACCTCGGCCAGAGCCATTCTCCCTCCAAAGCTAAGTTTTCTTGTTTAAATCTTTCTAGTGTTGTTAAGTGAAGCTTGCGAAAAAGATACTGTGACTTGAGCATTAGGGGATTTTCTTACATTCTGCTATGATTGATTTGATTTCATGGAGGGGTTGAGCCAGTGGTAGCCGTTTCTATGTTACTGATTATGTTCTGATGTGGGGTTCTAAGGCATACTCCTATGTTCTTGAGCTCATGTGTTCCTAAGTTCTCATTCTTGGCTATCTACTGTGTACTACATGATGCTAGTATGGTTTGGAGGATTTACCTCTTGTGATTGCTGAGTGAGGCTGCTCTTACTCTTGCTCGATTCCTTCCGCTTTCTCTCGGTTTCTCCCTCCCTCTCTTTAGCTTGTTACTTTGCTACTAAGTGGAAGGTGTTGTGGTGTGGTATAGTAACCGAGGGGCTTAGAATGTGTATATAAACACATATCTTGTAACTGAAAGCTGCAGAGGCTGAGTGTTGGCTGACCTTGCAGCATCCTTTAACTGATTTGGTGTTTTGTGCTGCCTTGTACTCTGATTCATTCATGAATTTTGTCTTCTTTTGCAGGTGCACACTAGAGGTGGCATTGTGGGGGCTGATTTCCGGACTATAACCGGTTTGGGTAGGGGAAGCAAGGGCTGTTACCTGCAGCTTTGCAGAGTATTAGCTGGAGGGGAGCCTGCTGGCTGGAGTTTGCCTCTTTCGGTTCAACACTCACTCACATTTCTGAAAGGTATTGTTTCCCCTTCCCTTTCTTAATACACTTCTCTTGTTGTCTCTGTAAACAATTGAGGAGATCTAACGGCTGTTGAAACGAGTTGTCATAACAGCCGAGCTCTTCTTCATGTTTTGATCTTTCTCTCCAGATCACGGAGTTGCCGAGCTTGGTGCCGAACTGCCGAGCTTGGTACCGAACTGCTGAGCTCCCTGCCCGAACTGCCGAGCTTGGTGGCGAACTGCTGAGCTTGGTGGCGAACTGCTGAGCTTGGTGCCGAGCTATCACAATCCACCAACAGTCTCTATTCATGCAACTAGTTCTCTTTCGTGCGCTTTGGCAGGAGTTGCGACTGGCCAACGAGGCTGTCTTCCCTCGTGGTCTCGCCCTCCCGGCTCGTTTGAAAAATCTGGGGCCGAGACGGCCCGATGACGAAGGCCAAAGTAGCCCTTAGGGATTTCTAAATGTAGTAGTGTAGCTCGACTTTTATTTTCATTGTCAAAGATTGTAATTTAGTTTGAGATTCTGAAAATTGTAATTGTACCCTTTTTCAAGAAATAAAAATACTCTTTCATTTGTCAATAAAAGTTCTAGTATTTTATTTCATAACTCCCGAGAAATCTAAGTCTCGGCTATTACATTCTACCCCCCTTAACAAAAATTTCGTCCCGAAATTTTGTCTCGGTTAGGCAAAAAGCTGTGGGTACTTCTCTTTCATCTGGTCCTCGAGCTCCCACGTCGCCTCCTTGGGGTCGTGATGCTTCCAAAGGACTTTCACTGTTACAATATTTTTATTTCGCAGTTCTTTAACTTTTCTGTCCAGAATTGCTTCTGGCTTTTCTTCATAGCTCAAATCTGGTTCTAACACCATCTCTTCTTGGTGCACTATGTGTTTGGGGTCAAACACGTACTTCCTCAACTGTGATACATGAAACACATTATGAACATTCCCGAAGCTTGGCGGAAGCGCTAATCTGTACGCCACAGGGCCGACTGTTTCTAGGATCTCGTAAGGTCCGATAAAACGCGGTTTCAGCTTGCCCTTGACGCCAAATCTGGTTATCCCTTTTGATGGGGATACTTTCAGAAAGACCTTGTCTCCTGCTTTAAACTGTAAATCCGTTCTGCGAGCATCTGCATAGGATTTCTGTCTATCTTGAGCTTCCTTGATTCTCCCTCGGATTTGTTGGACAATTTCTATCATTTCCTCTACCGAGTCCGGTCCGAGAATCCTTCTCTCACCAACTTCATCCCAGTAAAGTGGTGATCTGCACTTTTTCCCATATAATGCCTCGTATGGAGCCATGTCAATAGTTGCCTGGTAACTGTTATTGTAGGCGAACTCTATAAGTGGAAGTACTGTCTCCCAGCTTACTCCACGGTCGAGCACTACAGCTCTTAACATATCTTCCAATGTCTGGATCGTCCTTTCGAACTGTCCGTCCGTCTGTGGATGGAACGCTGTGCTGAAATTCAGCTGAGTGCCTAATTCTCGCTGTAGGCTTATCCAAAATCTAGAAGTAAATTTTGAATCTCGATCTGAGGTGATCGTTACTGGGACACCATGTAAACGTACGATCTCTCGCACGTAAATCTGTGCCAACTTGTCTGAACCGTATGTGATACGAATTGGTATGAAATGAGCACTTTTGGTGAGGCGATCGATTACAACCCAGATGGCTGTGTTTCCCCGTTGTGATTTTGGCAATCCTGTCACAAAATCCATTGCTATATGCTCCCATTTCCATTCTGGAATCTCGAGAGGCTGCAACTTTCCATAGGGTCGTTGATGCAAAGCCTTCACTTGCTGGCAAGCCAGGCATCTTTCCACAAACGACGCTATGCTTCTCTTCATGCCATCCCACCAAAATTGCTTCTTCAAGTCCTGATACATCTTCGTACTTCCAGGATGGGCAGTATAGGGTGTCTCATGAGCTTCACTCATGATCTCATTTCTGAGTGTCTCCTCATTGGGTACGCATAATCTCCCTTTGAAAGTAAGAGCATTATCCGCCTCTTCGCGGTAGTATTCCCCTTTTCCCGTCCTTACTCTGAGACGGATCTTTTCTAGAGCGTCATCGTCTCTCTGGGCTTCCACGATTCTGGCTCTCAAATCTGGTTCTATGACCAAGGTGGAAATTCTGCTGTCCACTGTCTCCGGGGCTCTTACTATTTCCAGTCGCATCTTGGCGAATTCCCGGATGAGCTCTTCCTCTTGTGTGAGGAAAACAGCTACTTGAGGCGCTGTCTTTCTGCTCAAGGCATCTGCTACTACATTGGCTTTGCCTGGGTGGTAGTTTATACCACAGTCGTAGTCCTTGACTAGTTCCAGCCATCTGCGCTGTCTCATATTCAGATCCTTCTGCTCGAAAAAGTATTTGAGACTCTTATGATCTGTGAAGATCTCACATCGAACTCCATATAGGTGATGCCTCCAAATCTTCAAGGCGTGTACCACTGCTGCTAATTCCAAGTCGTGCGTCGGGTAGTTCAACTCGTGCGGCCTCAACTGGCGTGACGCAAATGCTATCACCTTACCCTTCTGCATCAGCACGCACCCGAGTCTGACCTTAGATGCATCTGTATACACCACATAATCAACCCCCCGCTTCTGGCACGGCTATATAACTGGCGTTGTGGTCAATTTTTTTTCTTAAGCAACTGGAACTTGCTTCGCATTCTGGGGTCCAGTTGACTTTAATTCATTTCTTGAGCTGTTGAGTCATTGGCCTCGCTATCCTAGAAAATCCTTTGATAAATCTCCGGTAGTACCCTGCTAGACCTAGGAAACTTCGAATTTCGTTGGGCGTCGCTGGTGACTGCCAACGTTGCACGGCTTCAACTTTAGCGGGGTCTATTCGGATCCCTTCTGCTGTCACTATGTGTCCAAGGAAATTCACTTCATTAAGCCAGAACTCACACTTGCTGAACTTAGCATGGAGTTTCTCGCCTCTTAACGTTTCTAAAGTGGCCCTCAAATGCATCCTCGGGCTCCTTCTCGTTCCTCGAGTAAATGGACACGTCATCTACAAAACTAGGACAACTTGTCCATCTGTGGGTGGGACACACAGTTCATTAGGTTCATGAACACGGCTGGGGCATTTGTAAGCCCAAAAGGCACTACTGTAAACTCGTACTGGTCATACCTGGTGCGAAATGCAGTCTTAGGTATACCGTTCTGTCGAACTCCCAGCTGGTGATAAATCAATCTCAAGTCCATCTTCGAGAACACACCACCTCCTCGCAGCTGGTCGAAGAGGTCGTCGATCCTCGGTAAAGGTACTTGTTCTTGAGGGTTAACTTGTTCAGCTCTCGATAGTCGATACACATTCGCAAAGTTTCATCCTTCATCTTCACGAAGAGTACTGGTGCGCCCAACAGCGATACACTGGGTCGGATGAAACCTAGGTCTAGTTATTCTTGTAACTGGATCTTAAGTTTATCTTATTTCTTAAGCGCCGTTCTATATGGTGACTGAGATCTTATGACTGATTCGAGTCATCCATTAGACGTTTCATCTCGTCTGGCTGTTGAAACCATTCCTCGTTTTAGATTTCATCGTCAGTTGAGCTGCATATTAACCTCGTAACCTCTTGCTTAGCTGAGGTAGCCTACTCTCACTTCTTCCAAGATACTTTTGTGCCTACCGCGACTCTTTCGTCATGATCTAGCGCACACTCTGTTCTACTCGCGTTAATTCTTGAACACTGGGCCGGTGCATGTGGATGTGTTGGCTTCTTTCTCCCAACGCTATTGTCTCCATGCCCTTTTGGTTCGACTAAGCGATTCTTGGTGAGATAATCTAGCATGACTTTCCAACATGGTCTAGATCTCGTGTCTATAAAACTCTATCGACAGCTCCTTTCTGAGCCGTTTAATTTGGGGGTGGCATTTCATAGAGTACTTCTTCGCGTTTTATTGCTAGCGTCTTCCCTTGCTTTTATATTATAGAGCTCTACTTCGGTTCTCCTGCGATAACTCTTTACAGAAGAAATTCGATTTATCCTTTCATCGTAGGGATGGTGAGGGTAGCGATGCTATCACGCGTTCCTCTTTCCCGAATGTCTCTCCAGCTTTAGCTTTTCCTGGCCACCTCACAGACGAATCCCTTTTGCTGATGGGATTTGTTCCGTCAAACATAAACTACGAATACACTCGTACTTTCTCCATGGCTTTCATTACATGCCCATGATTGAGTCTTTGTTCTTGTGGCTTACTTATCTTACTCGGAGTAAGCATTTTGATCGTTCAAACTACCATATAGGTCTTTTACGTCTTCGGACATCATTTAATCCACAAATATTCCTTGATATTTCTCTACTCAAGGCTAGTTGCTTCTCTATACAACAAAATATTCGATCTTCCACCTGCGGGTCACAAGCGGTACGTAGATTCGAAGTATTTAACGCTTTGCTGTCGGTTATGCGACGCTTCTGGTTGGTGCATCATTTCCTGCACGTGTCTCCATGGGGACGTATTTATTATGCGTATCTGAAAGAAACTGAGACCATGCCTTTTTCTGCTAGCCTCGTATCAATAACTCGATGATTAATCTAATAGTCTTAACTTGGATTATTATTCACACAAGAGAGTATGACTGAAAGTTTGAAGGGCTACTGAATACCCAACTGGACTAGAATAACATCTCTTGTTCAACTTATATGAATTTTTGTCGATAATCGACCTTGAAGGTAAGTATTGAGTTCATTCAAAGAACTACGTAGTTCAACTGGTTCCAGGCAAACTCATAGAAGCTGAGGCTCACCCCTGGTGGGAGCTAGAAATAATCATGAGATAGGTCATGAAAACTGGATGGAAATGAATTAACTGTAAATTCCCATAGTAAGCTGCAAACTAGGACAATACAGTTGTCCAATGAAACTGAAAGGATCTGGGCATCAAGGACAGTGGTTCAAACATGTCATCGCCTAAGATGATCAACCACGAAAATTTATAAACGTAGGCGATTGCAATGAAGGAACATTGATCATGTTTCAAAGGCATCTTGATATGGAATAACAAAATCACATCAATGATTTCATAGGTTCATTAAGGCAATGCACTGAAATGAACTATTCAGAAAAAAAAAATCAGCTAGGGCAAGCTTGTTAGGGAAAGGTGCAATATGCTTGCCTTAACTTCGAGCTGCAGAAAAATTCCGAGACTATGAATAATACATGTACTGGAATCGAGGTCGAAAAATTTTCACCTTTGTAGGATCTCAAAATAGGGAGGTAAAAAGTTCCAGCACCACATGAAATTCCCTAAGGAAAATGTTTAACTGTCTTGATCACTCTGGGGATCACAACGTAAGCATCGTAAGAATGAAATTTCATTGCATAGGTCCAAGAAATCGAGATATAAATCTCCAATATTGGGGCTCAAAGGAGACAACAACAAATAACGATGCTTGAAACATAAAGGTATCCAAAATTTGGGAACTGAAACTGAGTCGCCGCTTTCCTGAAGAGAATGAAAGTGGCGTACTACTTGCAGAACGTGAGTCAATCAAAGGTCTTAATAGCCGACAGGACATCGTTGTCCCGGAGGTTCAAAGAATGTCTGAGGAATACGCTCATTCCGAAGATCATGGATATGAACAACTGTAGAATTTAGGGTTTACGACTGGAGCTTAAACAGTCAAAACTTTACTCTTTATGTACGATGAGTCAAAAAGGACTGCAGTCCATAAGCTGGAAGTGAGTCAAACCTCGCATAGAGAAATGAATACTGGCATGTTACTTGTGAGTCAAACTAAAGTCTGAATAGACGGGGGTACCGTGCTCTGGGAGGACTCTTAGAAAGAATTTCACTGGGATCCAAGTAAGTACTATTGATTATATTCATCGGTTCTAGTTATGTGACACTTCTTTGTTTGTTCTTGTGGAGTTCTGACATGATAAACGCGTTCTAGGAAACCATACATTTCAAGATGGGGTTTCTCGTGCTATTAAACTGATAACTGCAGCTGGAGGTCATACTTTCATATCGTTCTTGATAACTTAGAACGCCGATTCTGGTAAAACATCACATTCTCCATCGTGCTTCGTAGCACGCTATAAGTATCGCTTCTGGATCACGTAGCCACTTGGGCTTGTTACGCCACATTAGATCACTTTACTAGATCGCGGGTACGATCTCTTTCCGTGTAGGGATGCATCTCCCGAACAAGCTGGAAGGTAAACTATTTTCGTTATAACTTGGTCTTTGTAAAGACATTGGGAACTTCTTGGTTCATCGTCTAGTATACATATATATATGTATACTATCTGTGTGCTTAAAAGAATGGACTTCCTTTAATTGCTGTCCATAAGTAGTACAATAGTACTTTTTGGCTCGTCTTTTCTTTCTCATAATTCCTTTGGAATTTGAAGCTTGCCCAAACTGATGGGTTTTAGTTGGTCTCGTCGCCCTGGAAGGCGGTAACAAATTCTTATTCTGCTAGTACTTGATCCTGAAAGTCTCACCTAAGGTACTTTTCTAAAGCACTCTAGGTTCACATACATAGTCCCCATGACATCTATACATTCATGTCAAGCTCTTTAAACATAAATCACAGATACATTAAGCATATCTCATGCAAAGTATCAGCTATCACGTTGCATCTTGCAAAAATCTCAATTAAACATTTTCGTTCCCATAAAGGGCTGTGAAAATTCTTTCCTTTTTCTGAAAATCTCAAAATTTTCATTTTCTTTCTTTAAAATTTTCTTTTCTGGACGAGCGGGCGTCGACCCCTGTTTCTGCTGCAGTTGATCGTGTCGAGCTGAGGTGTTGGGATCTTGTACTTAACATTCTGTTCACTTTCTAGCCTAGTACTATCTTTTCTGGACTGAGGCTTAGAAGGAAGGTTCTTGGGTCAGAGCGAAAGAAAAGTGCTCTGATACCACTCTGTCACGACCACATCTCCCTAGTCAAAGAAAGTGTAGCTTTACCGCGACTAAAACATACTGAAACTGTCTCAACTCATCATAAGATGCTTAAATCAAAAGAAACATTTTCTGGAGTGTGTTGAGGGTACAAATCATGCTGAATCAGAGTAGTTATGAGAAATTGTCTTTGTTAAATGAATGTTCTGAATTTGCGCAACGGAAGAGTACCAAGACAGATGTAGTATGTATGAAGACACACTACACCCGCTACCTTCCCACTTATTTGGTCTTCTGTCCCAACACCTCCTCTGCCTCGATCGATCAATCTGCACATTAAGGAAAACAATATGCAGGGCTGAGTATTTTATATACTCAGTGGCTTATGCCGAAAACATTTTCTCTTAGTCGTCAGCCAAACTGAGTGAACGCGGGGTTTTTCTGAAAATAAGTCCCGGTCACTAAAATCTGTTATTTCTTTCTGAAATAGACTGCAGTCTTTTAACTTTCTGATGATATACCATATCAAGCTGTGTGAATCGGGAATGTGGCCACATTCCACGATCACTGGGCCGGCCAACCTGGCGCTAGCTCACGACCCACGGACCGGCCAACCTAGCGCTAGCTCACGGTCCCTACGTGTACACTAGTCCGAGTAGGATTTACTGACCTACTGGGACCCGAATTCGATTTAACCATGAATGGCAATCACAAAATAAAATATGGCATGACAACTCATTCAAATATTCACACTTATTCTCATAGAGTTCTGTAAATAAAAAGGAAAGAAGCCCACACCTCAATTGCTTAACTCTTGCAAAATAGGTGCTTCCCGGTTCTGAGATTATGCGTCGAGCGACGACGTTCCTTTACAAAAATTCGTATATTTGAATTAGGCTTAAAAAAATTTACTGATTTGCATGAATGCATGCCTAAGCGTGCTCCTTTATTATTTTATTTCCTTTCTTCTAAAATTAGGAAATCTTAATTCTTAATTAAATCTGCGATTTAATTTATTCAGAAACTGGCCGAAAACTATTTCCCGCATTAATTTAAATATCTTAAAATACTTTCCGGGCTAAGAGTTCGCTTAATTATTTATTGGCTTTTATTTTATCACGGCGAACATTCTTTTCATTTTCTTCCGTAGCTTAGGAAATTAATACCATAAATTCTTGGAATTAACTAAAGATTTCAACAAAAGAATCCGGGTCCAAGTAATTAAATTCTCGGGCTCGGTTGGAACTAATTATACTGGCCCAGCCTTAACTTTCGGCCCGCTCATTTAATCTCGGCCCAAAATGCATTTTCCTTATCTTCTTTTCTAAAAGAGGCCCAAAAGATGGCCCTTGTGCCATGAGGGTGAAATATCGGTTAGTACTCAAGTGACTTGATGGCCCTTGTGCCTCGGATTTCTCTAGGTCGAAGGGTTTAAAGAAGCCTTTCGGTTGCACAAGGGCCCCCGAAGTCGGGTTCACTTCTCGCCGCGCCATATCCGCTCCTCTTGGCGTACCCCCGCGCCCATTTCCAAAAGAGGGGAATTTAGCGAGCACCCCTTTAGGTGAAGTGGTGGTATGCTCATCATGGATGATGATCATGTCCTTACTCCCGGCACCTTGCATATCACCCAAAAAGTCCGGCCCCGACCACTCCGCCCCCGAGTACATATTGGCTCTCGGGTTCATCCGGATGTTGCCTTCCTTTCCCTTGTGTTTCCCTTGTTGTTTCCATTCCATGTTATTATCGGTGTGCCTCGGATCAGTATTGTTCTTCTTAGCTCCTATTCCTCCGTGTTGTGGTTGTTTTGGTGTTGCTAAGTTGTAATTTCGTTTTAGAGGTCGATCCGCCTTCCCGGAAGCGTAACAAACTTCACTCTTGTGACCGACATGTTTGCATTCTCCACAGTAGGACGGGATCTTATCCCACTTTACTTGCTGCACCAAAGGACGCCCACAAATGTCAAGGATGATCTCGTCGGGTGGCGGCTTTGTAATGTCGATCTCAATGCATAGCCGCGCAAAGGAGAGTCTTGATTTGTTGGCCGTCGCTCTATCTACTTGGATCGGGTTACCAAGGAGTTTCCCAATGGCATAGAGGGCCGATTGATCAAATAGGTGGATCGGGAGTCCAATTAGGTTGCACCATATAGCCGCAATTGGAGATTCACAATAGGCGTCAAATTCCGGAGACCATTTGAAAACTCTCATCGGATGCCGATCAATGAACCACACCGGTGTCCCTTTGGGTCCACTTAGGAGCCGAGCATAATCCGTCATGTCCTCAAATTGAACAAGAATATGTTTGGCGTTAATATATTTCCAAGTATAGCCACGGCAAAACTTAATGTGGTCTAGAGCCTTTTGGATTTGATAGGAAGCCGGGATTGAGTGCGAGAACTTACCTACAATAGCATGGCCGAGGGACAAGGCCAACCTTTGGATTTCTGACCCGGAGAAGTAAATGGATGGCACTCCGTTTGACGTGGAAGCAAAGCCGATATTTTGGATGTTCTCCGGGACAAAGACTTGCGGGCCTTCAACCGCCGATGGCCCCCGCACCATGTCGGCCATGGATTTTGGCTTGGTGGGGTTCCTCACGCCCGGCTCGGTATTGCCTCCTAAAGGGTTGTTTGTCGGCTTATCTTTTGATTTAGCCACACCGTTTGGGTCGGTTCGCGGTTCATCACACGAGTCCCTCTCGACCCTGGGTGCGTAAGGAGGTCGCGGCATTTCTATGTCCATCTCGGTCGGCGTCGGGTCCATCGCTTGCGTGTCCGAGGCCGAAGGCGCGGACGTGTCTCGAGGGGGGTTGCGGATTGCATTGGTCCTCAGCCATCCCGTACTCACTAACGCCGAGCCAGCTTCGAATGATGCTCGGATTTTCCGGGTCCTTCCCTTTTCGAGAGGTGGGAAATCTTCAAGGGAAGGGCCATGCTCAATGAGAGGCGCGCATGGTTCAATATCTTTGTCTCTCCGATCTGGGAGAAGGGTGACCTTCGCCGTGTAGTCCGTGGCCGGTGAGGGTTCGGCGAGGAGGGGCTGCGCCGCCGCCGCATCAAGCATCTCCGCCGCGGCCAGGTGAATGATTTGGAGGATATCACTCTTTTTTGTATTCATTTGCTGCATTGGTAGGGGTGAGCAAGGCTCCACATGTGACTTCCGGTTTTGGTAAGGGGCAAAAGCACTTTCCGAAAGGTGATTTGTTCCCATGCCCAATTCGGGCAAGTTGACTATCTCACTCCCCAATGTACTTTTTGGCACACATGCTACGGTCAAATCCTCTTGGGATACGTTTAGGGGTCCGACATCATCCCCTCCAACGGTCATCTCGCTCATGACGGGTCCATGGTCGAAGGGTGGCGCCACCTCCGCCGCCGGTGCATCTCCGTGAACCACCACTTCCATTTGGACCCCATCCTCGGATGTGGGGGCTTTAGGAAGGGCTCCTAGGCCAAGTGCTTCCTTGCTATCAATGGAGCAAGCCGGAAAAAGATTTACCTTGGATTTAAGGCTATCAAGGTCGGGGCTCGGGACGGATGACTCGGGCTCGGAGGTCTCCTCTTCTCCAAAGTCGAGCTTCTTCCTAAGTTGTTTGTCCTCCGGGAGTGGAGAAGGTACGAACCTTTTCCGGCCATGACCTTTTGTGAGAGGTGCCGGCGTGCTCTTCCTAGCCATCATCCTATTCTTCTTGCTTTGCATTTTCAAATCTTTGGCCGAGACCTTTGGTGTTGGGTCATCGCATGAGTGAAAAATCATAAAGCCCTAGCCTCCTCGGGGTCTGGTGGGGCCGGGGTTGGGTTCGTGGGGGGGTCCGGCATGGCCAGCCGAGGGTGTGACCGCAGCGCCGAACCAAGGTGGGGAGACGGTGGAGTTGAGGAGGGATGGTGACACGACCGGCGTGGAAAAGGTCTCGGCGGGTTGTGGGGGGGTGAGGTGTGGTGGTCGGCGTGAGGGAGTCGCGGCGGGTCGTGGGTGTGAGTGGGTGGACGGCGAAAAGGATCAAGGTGGGGGAATTGCTAGAGAGAAGGGGGAGCGTCTCTCTCTAGAGAAGTATTGGGTCTCCAATGTTGTTTCCCCTCCTTGCTGTTCAAGTTTTCCTTCAGTTGGTCATATCCTCCCTTCGAACCTTGGGCCCCTTGGTGTGGCTATCTCGGCGTGGTAATATTGTAGTTCCTCTTCGGGGGTCGGACCGCTTTACCGGCCACATAACAAGCCTCACGTTTATGCCCCACGTGCCTACACTCACTACAATATGCCGGGATCTTATCCCACCTCACTTGTTGCACGGTTTCACGCCCATAAATGTCAAGGATGATCTCCTCGGGTGGTGGCTTCGTTATGTCGATCTCGATGCAAATACGGGCAAAGGATAGTCGTGTCTTGTTGGCTGTAGCTCGATCCACTTGGATAGGGCTCCCAAGGAGTTTTCCGATGGCAAAAAGGGTCGATTGGTCAAACAGGTGGATGGGGAGGCCAATTAGGTTACACCAAATTGCCGCGATCGGGGATTCACAATATGCATCAAAATCCGGCGCCCATTTGAAGACCCGCATAGGATGTCGATCAACATATCACACCGGGGTCCCCTTGGGGCCACCAAGCAGCCTAGCATAGTCCGCAATATCCTCAAATTGAACAAGAACACATTTTGCATTAATATACTTCCATGTAAAGCCTTGACTAAATTTGATGTTATCAAGTGCTTTTTGTTTTTGGTGCGAAGCCGGAATAGAATGGGAGAACTTACCGACGATAGCATGGCCGAGACTCGTTGCCAATTTTTGTGTCTCCGATGATGAGAAATAAATCGCCGGGAGCCCATTTGATGTGGTAGCATAGCCAATATTTAGAATATTTTCCTGGACAAAGGCTTGGTGACCCTCAGAGCTCGGACCTTCCCGAACCATATCCGCCATGGACCTTGGGTTGGTCGTGTGCCCCTCAGCGGCTCCGGTCTCGCCCGGCCTAACGTTTCTAGGCAAGCCCTCTTGTTTATCCCCAGTTATCGTGCCGGATGACTCGGCCCTCCAGCGCCCTTTGTCCCTCGGGTCCGAGCTTGCCTCGGCCATCGGCTCATCAACGTCTCGCGGCCCACCCTCACCGTCCTTAGCATGGTCAGAGGCGATCAACAATGGCGGGTTCGTAGGCACAGCACCTTGCTCGTTACGGCTGGCTTGGGTCCTTGCTCTCGGGTTAGTGCGCACCGGACCATTCTCGAAGGATTCCTGAATTTTCCGAGTACGACCACGCTGTAGAGGGGGAAGTCGGCTAAGGATGGGCCATCGGTCGTCCAAGGGAGTTGAAGGAAGTGGTTGTCCTTTGGTTGTTCGTCCATCGGATGTTTGCCGGCGAGTAAAGGTTGCGCCGCCATAGTATCGAGCATCTCGGCCGACTCTAGGGATGCTAGCTGCAAAATGGGGTTCAATTTTGGATGCATTGGGGGTGTAACGGCTAGGGCATCACGTGAGTGATATGGATTGGGATACGACGAAGGACCCGTTGGATATATTGATCCAAGAACCCCACGTATAATGATTGGCAGCGGATTTCCTTGATTGATAATCTGGTTTGATCCACTTCCAGAGCTTGGAAAACCTCGACCCGTTGGCTATGTAATCAGCCAAAAACCTCGGTATGGTTGAACGCCACAAGAACTTGCTCAAAGTATCTTGATAAGTTGTATTCTGAGAGTACACTTTTAGAGAGAGACGCTCTCCCTTCTCACTAGAATCCGCCCTCTCTCCCTCCCTCCCCTTTGAGGGAGGTGAAATGTGATTGTTGCATCCGACACATGGTGAAGTCCGGTGGTGAACCGGCGGTTGAGGCTGCTACGGTCTCATCTCACACGACCCAATCTCCTCACTCGCCGGAACGGAATCTCCCTCTCAACCCACGGCCAAAGACAAAGAGGGCCGGGACTCCTTTCCCCGAGAGAGGCCGAAGTGAGCTGAAACGCGCAGGCCTTGAGACTATTTCGGGGGTTAGTCGAATCAAGAAGAAAATGATCTTCGAAATGGCCGAGGAGCTACTCGCCGGAAAAAATGATGAGGGGACGGCGTCGCCGGAAGGAGAGCTGCCTTCCGATGGGTATCCGAGGAGAACGTTTGCTCAAATGGCGAAGCCGGGCCCCTTCAAAACAGCTACGGGTCACTTACTCCTTCTCGACCATGAGCGGTATTTTGCTGCCGGAATCTCGGACGATGACCTAGTGGACCCCCCATTCAAACCCAGCTCCCGGGAGGTAGATGAACCGAAGAAGGAGTCGACATCAAATCTGGGTGAAGGGAGGGGGTCGCCGGAGGTTGAACAAGCTTGTGTTGGGGAGGTGCTGAACGCATCAGCTCAAATAGACAAGGAGGGGAGTACACCAACGTGTGATTTAGAGGACTCCGATTTTGAGGGGGTAGCCGGAACTTCGCCGGCGCCGGCCAGCCGGAACGGTGATGTAACAGCCAAGGAGATGGTGCTGGTCAACCATCAGCATGTGGAAGGTACAAGGGAGCATGTGCATCCTTGTCTTGATGTGGGGGTGACATGTGAGGAGTTGGATGCATGTGACTCACAAATGAGGGAAAAGACAAAGCTTACTTTGCATGGGGAAGGAAGTGTTGGCTCTCTTTGGGTAAGTGGCAATTTGAATTCAAATTCTACTCCATGTGCCACACACCCTCCTCCCATACCAATCGGTCATGGTGAACACAAAGGGGACCGGACCCCCGACGCACAGCGGCCGAAAAACTCGCCGGAAAACCTGGTGCCGCCGGCGGGAGCTTGGAAGGGGGCGAAATTACCCCACCCCCAAAAGGGGTCGGGGAGCGTGGAAGGAGAATCAGCCACGTTCAAGGCCTTTAAGGCCGAGCCAATACCTTTGGATGACACCAAGATTAAAGCCGTGGGGAAGGCCGGATGCTTTGATGGCACACCAACCCTTACCTTCTCCGATTCAGAAACGGACGACCTCTCGGAGAAGCTAGGGCTAGCCGTCGTTGGAAAGTTCTCACACTCGCTCCCATCCTCCTCCCAAATTCAAAAAAGCCTTGGAGGTTTGGGGTTTGTGGGTTCTTTTACTTGGAAATACTTGAACGCTAAGCATATCTTAATTCAATTCCAAGCGATGGCCGACTATGCTAAGGTCTTAAATGGCCCCAATGGGAACCCCATTTGGTTTGTTGCGATCCACCCGATGAGGGTGTTTAAGTGGGCGCCGGACTTTGATACCTTCTTCGAGTCGCCGGTTGTTGCCGTTTGGTGCAACATCATGGGAATCCCGGCGCATCTTTATGAGGAATCGGCTCTCATGGCGATTGGTAAACTACTAGGCAAGCCACTACAAGCCGATCATGCTACAATCCATCAAAACCGACTCTCCTTCGCGAGGATTTGCATAGAGATTGACATCTCTATTCCTCCGACGAAAGAGATCATCCTTAATATCCGAGGCAAAGATTCACGGTACAAAGTGGCATGGGACCGTATTCCACTTTTCTGTGCTAATTGTAAACATGTTGGGCATGAGAAAGAGGATTGCCATGCAACAGGAAGAAAGGCTCGGGGTAGAGACAAGGAGCGCCGAGCACCATCCAAGGAGAACCATTCGAGCCATCCCGCCAAGATCATCCGCTGTGAGTGGCGTCCAAAGGCGGATGCTTGGTCCGGCACCCCACCGTCCTTTGGACAATTGGATAAAGCCAAAGATTGTAACAACCATGCGGAGAACATTGAGGGTACATCGGGTGCGGGATCGGCAAAGCCAAGGGTGGCTAGTAGGAGTCACCCAAGTGTGGACAAGGATGGCTTCCAATTGGTGTTGAGGAAGAGGAAGGGAAAGATACATGAGGGCGGTATGCACACCAAGGCTCCAAACGGTGATGATTGGCATTTGAAGGAGAATGTTGCTACGGTGACATTTGGGAGTGTCCCATCGGGTGCGAATGACTCGAGCATTTGCTCCATGAGTGTCGCATGTGGGCCCCCCAACCGGGAGATAGAGGGCACCATCGAGGTCCTTGACCCAGGAGGGCATGTCCCTTGCGGAGGTATCCCTATTGTGGGCCTTAACTAGGTGATGGACAAAGGTCGTTGGGGATGCAAAGGTTGCATCAAATTGTAATTGGAATTTTGAGAGTAGATAGATGACCATCCTAGTCGCTAGGGAGGCCCTCTTTGTACTCTAATTTGTCATGTCTTGGCGAGTCGTCACTTTTGGGCGACTCGGTGTATGGTTGGCTGTTTCGATTGGTTTTTGGTAATGCACAGGTGTGGGTCCGCCTCAACCCTCCGCCCCTCGGGGTGTTTTTATAATAAAAAAAAAAAAAAAAAAAAAAAAAAAAAAAAAGTATCTTGATAAGTTCCAAACAAGTGAAAAACTCTACAAAGAGAATTCAACTCACAAGACAAACTCTATTTTCGTATTTGATCAATGATGTCCTCAAATGACATGCTTACAAGCCTATTTATAGGCTAGAATGGACTCTTGAAAGTCTCATATCATTAGTACAACTTAAGACCTTTAGAATGACTCATAATAAGTGAAAAGTAACTCCTAACTATTGGTGTGACTTTAGGACATCTAAAGTCACTTATTTAACTCAAAAAGTAACTTAAAAATGACTCTTCATTTTTGCTGCTCCAACTTGGACGAAAATGCATCATTTATCTTCAATTTGGGCCTCCAAAATGTGATATATATTGACTCAAAACTTCATGCATTGGGCTGCCCACTAACTTGAATAATATTCACCATTTGGCCCAATGTTGAATGGTCTTGGAATTGGGATTTTATTTCATCAACTAAAAGCATCATGGACTCCTTTATCTTCTTAGCTCTAGCTCTTGTAATTGGTCCACTTTGAATGATTAATGGATCCATCTTCTTGTCCTTGTTGATCAGCTTGGGTGTACCTCCATCATTCCCTTCTTCTTCAAGAGGATTCGTCCTCGAATCTAATTCACCAACATAAGGAGATAAATCAGAAACATTGAAAGTAGCACTTACATTAAACTCACCAGGTAAGTCAAGTTTGTAAGCATTATCATTGACTTTTCCAATCACTTGGAATGGTCCATCTCCTCTTGGCTGCAACTTGGACTTTCTTTTCGAAGGAAATCTCTCCTTTCTCATATGCAACCAAACCCAATCTCCCGGCTCAAAGATGACTTGTTTCCGACCCTTGTTGGCTTGCTTTGCATATTGTTCTGTCCTCTTTTCAATGTTGAGTCTTACCCTTTCATGCAATCTTTTCACCATTTCAGCCTTAGCTTTTCCATCAAGACTTGCACAATCTTCAATAGGTATTGGAATCAAATCTAGTGGACTCAATGGATTGAAACCATACACAACTTCAAATGGGGAAAAGTTAGTAGCAGAATGGACACTTCGATTATAAGCAAACTCGGCAAAAGGTAAGCATTCCTCCCAACTTTTCAAGTTCTTTTTAACTAAAGTTCGTAGTAATTGAGACAAAGTCCTATTAACTACTTCAGTTTGTCCATCAGTTTGTGGATGACAAGTAGTAGAAAACAAGAGTTTAGTTCCCAACTTATTCCACAACACTCGCCAAAAATGACTCACAAATTTAGCATCTCGATCACTCACAATTGATCTAGGAACACCATGCAAACGGACAATTTCTTTAAAGAACAAATCAGCGATATGAGATGCATCATCAGTTTTGTGACATGGAATAAAATGTGCCATTTTTGAAAACCTATCAACAACCACAAAAACTGAATCTCTACCTCTTTTTGTTCTTGGCAAACCAACAACAAAGTCCATTGAAATATCCTCCCAAGGTGCACTAGGAATTGGTAACGGTTTGTACAAACCATGTGGGTGTGATTTAGACTTGGCTTGCATGCAAGTTATGCATCTTTTACAAATTCTTTCAACATCCACACGCATTTTAGGCCAAAAGAAATGTTCAAGCAAAACATTCATTGTCTTATGGACTCCAAAATGACCCATTAAACCACCACCATGAGCTTCACGCACAAGCAATTCACGCATAGAACCTTTAGGAATGCATAATTTGTTTTCTCTAAACAAATAGCCATCATGCCTATAGAACTTGTCAAATGCAGCATGCTCACAAGCTAAATAGATAGAAGAAAAGTCCGGGTCATTATCATACATTTCCTTAATCAACTCAAAACCAAGCAACTTAGAACTCAAAGTAGTGATCAAAATGTACCTCCGAGATAATGCATCAGCCACAATATTTTCTTTTCCCTTTTTGTATTTGATTACATAGGGAAATGATTCAATGAATTCCACCCACTTAACATGTCTCTTGCTAAGCTTACCTTGACCTTTCAAGTACTTGAGAGATTCATGATCCGTGTGAATTACAAACTCTCTAGGCCACAAGTAATGCTGCCATGTTTCCAAAGCTCTAACCAAAGCATATAACTCCTTGTCATACGTTGGATAGTTCAATTGAGCTCCTTTCAACTTTTCGCTAAAGTACGCGATTGGCTTCCTATCCTGCAACAAAACAGCTCCTATGCCTACCCCAGATGCATCACATTCAAGCTCAAACATGTTATCAAAGTTAGGCAAAGAAAGAATTGGTGCAGTTGTAAGTTTTTCTTTAAGGAGATTAAAAGCATGTTCTTGTTTTTCTCCCCAATAAAAACAAACATCCTTTTTCACAATTTCATTCAAAGGTGCAGCAATTGTACTAAAATCCTTGACAAACCTCCTATAAAAACTAGCAAGACCATGAAAACTTCTAACTTGTGCTACATTTTGAGGAATTGGCCATTCTAAAATAGCTTTCACCTTCTCTTTTTCCATTTCAATCCCATTAGCACTTATAACAAAACCCAGAAAAACAACTTTATCCATGCAAAAAGAACACTTTTTGAGATTTGCATACAATGATTCTTTTCGTAAGGTATCCAAAACTGCACGCACATGGTTAAGATGTTCATTCACATTTTTGCTATAGACAAGAATATCATCAAAATAAACAACCACAAATTTTCCAATGAATTTTCTCAAAACATGGTGCATCAACCTCATGAAAGTACTTGGTGCATTAGTTAAACCAAAAGGCATTACTAACCACTCATATAGACCAAATTTTGTTTTAAAGGCTGTTTTCCATTCGTCTCCTTCTCTAATTCGAATTTGATGATAACCACTTTTCAAATCGATCTTACTAAACACAACAGAACCATGCAATTCATCAAGCATATCATCTAGCCTAGGAATAGGATAGCGATACTTTACCGTGATTTTGTTGATTGCTCGGCAGTCGATGCACATCCTCCATGATCCATCTTTCTTAGAAACAACAATTACCGGAACAGCACATGGACTCATGCTCTCACGGATTTTTCCATTGTCCAACAACTCTTGCACTTGCCTTTGAATTTCCTTAGTCTCTTCGGGATTGGCTCTATAGGCTGGTCGATTTGGTAGAACTGCCCCGGGAATAAGGTCAATTTGGTGTTCAATACCTCTTAATGGCGGTAATCCACTTGATTCTTCCACGGGAAAAACATCTTCGAATTCCTGTAAAAGAGACACAAAAGCACTTGGCAAAGAAGTGGTTAATTCGTTAGTGGTAAACAAAGACTGTTTGTACACTAAGATGAAAACACTCTTTTTTTCAACTATTGCACTCTTTATTTCTCTTGCACCCACATAAAAGTTCTTTTTTTCATTCGGACTCTTTTCACTTGACTCTTTTTCAATGCCCTCACCTTTTTTCCTCTCATTCTTACTTTTCTCTCGACTCTTTTTTTCACTCGACTCTTTTTCAATGCTCTCACTTCTTTTCCTCTCAACATCACGAGCTCTCCTTGCTTGTGACAATTTCTGTTGGTCCTCTTGAACTTGTTGAGGTGTTAAAGACACAAGCATAATAGACTTGTTGTTGTGCTTGAAGGTGTAGTGGTTGTGAAATCCATCATAAGTCACTCTACGATCAAACTGCCATGGCCTCCCCAAAAGAATGTGACTCGCTTAGTCACTCGAATTTCTCCACATTCATTAAGCCATTGTAGCTTGTACGGATTAGGATGTTTTTCCGTTGTTAAGCTCAACTTTTCCACCATTTCAGAACTTGCAACGTTTGCACAACTACCACCATCAATAATCATTATGCAAAGTTTACCTTGGACCAAACACCTTGTGTGGAAGATGTTCTCCCTTTGCTGATCATCGTTTCTGTTTTGCATGTTTAGAGCCCTTCGAACCACCAAAAGTTCTCCATGTTCTGGTTCAATCTCCTCCAATTGTTTATCCTCCTCCTCCTCATCATCATCTTCACGTTCACTTTCAGATTCTATCTCTCCATTTGGCTTCAAAATCATCACCCTTTTGTTTGGACATTGAGATGCAATGTGTCCAACACCTTGACAACGAAAACATTTGATATCTCTATTTCGAGTAGAAGTAGAAGTAGAAATACCTTTACCCTTCTCAAATTCTTTGGACTTGGATGTCGACGCCTCATTTTGGGGTTTAGAACCTGCCCCAAAATTGGGTTTGGTTGAAGTCCACTCTTTTGTCCTTGAAGAATGAGAACTTGTTGAAAAATTCTTTTGGATTGTTCCCTTCTTCTTCAATTGTCCCTCCACCTTCATGGCCATATGAACCATGTCCTCCAACTCCACATAGTGTTGAAGCTCCACAATGTTTGCAATCTCCCTATTCAGCCCACATAAGAATCGAGCCATAGTTGCTTCTCTATCTTCTTCAACATTTGCCCTAATCATGGCAATCTCCATGTCTTTGTAGTACTCATCAACAGATTTAGTACCTTGTTTCATAGATTGTAATTTTTGATACAATTCACGAAAATAATGAGAAGGTACAAATCTCTTACGCATTATGCTTTTCATTTCTTCCCAAGTCGAAACTGGTCTTCCTCCGTATCGCCTTGTACTGGTTGTCAATTGATCCCACCAAACTATAGCATAGTCAATGAATTCAATAGCAGCAAGTCTAACCTTTTTCTCCTCGGAATAGTTGTGACATTCAAAGATGAGATCCACCTTTCTCTCCCACTCCAAATAAGCTTCGGAGTCACTCCTTCCTTGGAATGTTGGGATCTTCAGTTTGATGCTTCTCAAATCACCATCCACTTCATTTGTACGCCCTCTTCTACCGTTTCCACGTCTCTCATTTCGATGCCTATATGAAGCATCATCTTCTCCTCCACTCTCTTCCTCCTCGTTATTATTTTCATTTGTTGCCTGAACTTCTAGCCTCTCCAACCGCCCTGAAACACTTTCCAGAATCCGTGCAAACCTTGCAAATTGTTGTTGCATGGCTTTCAACGTAGGATCAACTGGAATATGATCGTCAGTAGAATCCAGCCTCACAGTTCACTCCTGTATCACACAAAATTAAACCTCACAAAACACTCGTGTATATCACTCGTTGGCTTTTACCTCCCCTCAAATAACCTCACCACTCAAGCCTTTTACCACTCTTTCTCTTTTGCAAAGATAACACAAGTAAAAAAAACAAATAAAAAACAAAACAAGAACTAATAACGACCAACCAAACTTCAGCCCTTGAATGAAGGATGAAAGGAAATGGTCAAGAAAATATGAGGTGAAATACGTATTGGGGTTTTTTTTTCGGATTTTTTTTTTTGGATTTTTTTTTTCGAATTTTTTTTCTGATTTTTTTTTCGGATTTTTTTTTGGATTTTTTTTTTTTGGATTTTTTTTTCAAGGATATGAAAGATAAACAATGTAAGATAAAGCTATGGATAGATCAATACCAGTTGGCTCTGATACCAAATGATATGGATTGGGATACGACGAAGGACCCGTTGGATATATTGATCCAAGAACCCCACGTATAATGATTGGCAGCGGATTTCCTTGATTGATAATCTGGTTTGATCCACTTCCAGAGCTTGGAAAACCTCGACCCGTTGGCTATGTAATCAGCCAAGAACCTCGGTATGGTTGAACGCCACAAGAACTTGCTCAAAGTATCTTGATAAGTTCCAAACAAGTGAAAAACTCTACAAAGAGAATTCAACTCACAAGACAAACTCTATTTTCGTATTTGATCAATGATGTCCTCAAATGACATGCTTACAAGCCTATTTATAGGCTAGAATGGACTCTTGAAAGTCTCACATCATTAGTACAACTTAAGACCTTTAGAATGACTCATAATAAGTGAAAAGTAACTCCTAACTATTGGTGTGACTTTAGGACATCTAAAGTCACTTATTTAACTCAAAAAGTAACTTAAAAATGACTCTTCATTTTTGCTGCTCCAACTTGGACGAAAATGCATCATTTATCTTCAATTTGGGCCTCCAAAATGTGATATATATTGACTCAAAACTTCATGCATTGGGCTGCCCACTAACTTGAATAATATTCACCATTTGGCCCAATGTTGAATGGTCTTGGAATTGGGCTTTTATTTCATCAACTAAAAGCATCATGGACTCCTTTATCTTCTTAGCTCTAGCTCTTGTAATTGGTCCACTTTGAATGATTAATGGATCCATCTTCTTGTCCTTGTTGATCAGCTTGGGTGTACCTCCATCAGTGAGGGTCCGGGGTTGAATGGCGCCAAGGAACTTTCAAAAAGTGGATTTGTTGTGTTCTACCATGTTAGGAAAGTTGACTCCCACAAACTCAAGTGACTATCGAGATTTTAACAACTTGAAGTGAGAGAAGCTCCTCCTTCTCTCTAAAATTCTCCACCCTACTGTACCACCTTTGACCTCCGCCGCCAATCTCCCACCACCACCTCGTCACCCGACGACACTCGCCGACCCCAGCCACCACTCCCTCGCCCGGCTGGCCGAAACAATGGGGCAACCGCCGGACCCCGACGAAAAGAGAGACACTCCGGCCCTAAATCCGGATCATTTGCCTGACATTGTTCCCGGGGATGAGGAAGCTCGGGTCCTCTCCGATCAGCAAATGGTCTTCCGAGCTGGTGAGGCCGCTTCCCTTCAACGTCCGACCAAATCCATGGAACTAAAAATGGCTAAAGCAAAGCTCAAAGCCCGGAAAAGCACGCCGGCGCCTCCTACCAAAGGCAATGGTCGTAAGAGATTTGTCCCGTCTCCGATGCCCGAGGACAAGCAACTAAGGAAGAAGATAGACTTCGGTGAGGAGGAAGGACCTTCGGCCGGTAGTCCCAAATGCAAAGGATCCCTCTTCCCGGCGACTCCGTCCCTCGACTTGGGGGTCTCTTTCAGGTTGGAGGACCCCGACTTGCCTCATAAGAAGGAAGAGGAAGTGGAGCATTGGAATGAATGTGAAGAAGAGTTCGATGGCCCCAACGGTAGAACCGTGCCGGAAGAAGGCGGCTCGCCGGAAACTGCTGCTCCCGCCGTCGAGCTTATGACCGTTTCCGGTGAAGTCCCCTCCCTCCACAATCCCCAGCCAAGACTTGCTAGGTCACGTGAAGCACAAGCTGCCCCATGTGCTGTCCTTGCCCCATTGGAAAGTGGAAAAGCAAACCTACCTAATCTGGAGGCTGGGACAAAAGTTGACTTTGAAAGCACTAATCCACCTTTCCTACCTAAGCCATCAGGTACAAAAGCAAACTTGCCTAAAATGATAGCAAGTACAAAAGCCCCCCTTGAAAGTGCCCCCCCCCCCCCTTTCCCCCCTAACATGGCACGAGTTGCATCGTTTGGATCCCCACCAAGGAACCCAAAACTAGATGAGATCCTTCATCTTGCAGCGTTGGACTCGGTGGAAACGCTCGATGCAGCGGCGGCGCAGCCTCTCCGTGCCGGAAACCTACCGACGGCCAGTCACAAACCACCGGAGTTCCCCCAAAACTCTTCGGGAGGCATGCAAAATGTCACACACACACCTTGGAATGGGAGTGGGGCATCTCTTGAGGACTTCCCCCCTCTCGAACGAGGACGAACTAGTAAGATCCGAGCTACGTTTGAGGCCAGCCCGGAACATTATTGTGTGGAGCTCGGCCAGCCGCGACCTATGGCGAACCCTAACGCCAACCGAGAAAAGATTATTATCGAGACAACGAACAAGGCCACGCCTAGTGCCGAGATGGGCGTATTGACAAGAGAAACACCAACACCCAACGATACGCCAATGGATGATGCCGAGAAGATCCACACTGAGAATGAAGAGGCCGAGAAGGTCCACACCGAGAAAGGAAAAGCCGAACTGCCGAGAATGGAAAAGCCGAGAAGGGTACACAACGACAACGATGGTGCCGAGAAGATCCACACCGAGAATGGAAAAGCCGAACACAACAACCCGAAGAGAAAAGGAAATACACCTAAGCCCTCGGCGAATGCCGCAACACAAGGGCCAAATGAAGTTACTCAACATGGGGGGGTAGAAGCTACCCCGGGGACCTCGGCGTGGCCGAAATCGATGGCGGACTTGCTTAAGGGTACTCCGTCGGGCTCGGCGAGTAACACGCTACATGGCGGGGGTGATGGCACCTCAAGCCACCCCGGCCGGCCGAAAACGATGGCGGACATGCTTAAAGGCTCGACTGACCCTAACGGCCCTCAAGCCTTCGAGCCGGATAAGCTTCAGAACATTGGATTTGCTTCAGTGTCCGACGGCATCCCGGCCATCTACTTCTCCGGAGCGGAAACTCAAAAGCTTGCTGAGAGCATTGGACACGCCATTGTGGGTAAGTTCTCTCACTCTATCCCTACCGGACTGCAAATCCAAAAGACTCTCGATAATATTAAACTCCGGTGTGGATTCAGTTGGAAGTACATTAATGCTAAACATATTCTCATTCAATGCGAGGACTTGGCGGACTATGCCCGAATCCTTGGAGGCCCAAGGGGTACGCCCGTATGGCTCATTGACCGTCACCCGATGAGGGTCTTCAAATGGTCCCCGGACTTTGATGCATACTGCGAGTCCCCCATTGCGGCAATTTGGTGCAACCTAATTGGCCTCCCCATTCATCTTTTCGACCAATCCGCCTTATTCGCCATCGGCAAGCTTCTCGGCACTCCAATACAGATTGATCGAGCCACGGCAAACAAGACTCGGCTTTCATTTGCCCGAATTTGCGTCGAGATAGATATCACAAAACCGCCTACCGAAGAGATAATCCTTGACCTTGGTGGGCGAGAAACAGTGCAGCGGGTCCGATGGGACAAGATACCATCATATTGTCAAGAATGTAAACACGTCGGCCATGCAAGTGAGGTGTGCTATGCGACGGGCAAGAAGGAACGGCCGCCAAAGAGAAACTACCACAACGGCCCGCCTAAACAGTCACAACCCGAGAGACAAACCGAGAAGGGGAAGCAAGATACGGGGAAGAATGCCCCCAGCTCCAATGAATGGAAACGCTATGGGAAGAAGCAAGGCAAGGCCGGTGATCGACCAAACAATAACAAAACAAATGGGGAGGATATCGGTGGTACTTCCTGGGAGGGACCGAACTCGAAATTGCCGGGCTCAAGGCCGGACTCTATTATGCCGGACTCAGCTTTGGGGAGCGGACCGAGCTCCGGAACTCAAAATGCCGGGCTCAAGGCCGGGACCGAGGTTGGGAAGTCCCCACCGAACTGGGGGAACCCATTGCATCCCACCTCCGAACCACCATCACCACGTGGGAACATGGACGTGGAGTGGGGCTCCCCTAATGCGAGGAGCTCGGTCTCACCAGCTCGTCGAGGGAATTCGAGAGGAGGCGCGCGCCATGCCTTGACAAGGGGGCGTGGGTTCTTCTCGGCAAAGAACCACATGAGTACTAACCAATATTACTCTCTCATGGCGAACGGAGAATTTGATGTTGAGAATTGTGGGGATGCGGACGAAGACCCCATGGAGTTGCACATGGGGGTCGAGAGGTTAGGAGGCAACAGTTCGGCCGACGATGCCGAGGAGGTCGCCCCGAACAAAGAGCAACACCGCACTGACTACCAAGGAGGGCCTTCAGCCTCTTTGGGTACGCACCTTTCCTGTTAATGATATCGTACAATTTCATGTTTTGGAACGTGAGGGGGATTGCGAATGCGCCCACTCAAAACGTTCTAAAAAGACTTATTGATTGTCATAATGTTTTATTTCTTGCAATAATGGAACCGCTCACACACCCGGACCCGGACCGATTCTCTAAGGCCTTGGGGCTGCCCTTCATTGGTTCGAACACGAACGGGAAGATTTGGATGTTCGCGGAAGAGGGGTCCACTTTTGATATTGAGAATGACTCGGAACAAATCCTTCACGGTTACCTCAAGTCCCACCGCCTTGCTAGGCCGGTGGCCATTTCAGCCGTGTACGCCAAATGTACAAGGGCTGAACGACATCAATTATGGGACAAGATGAGAGAGATTGCCGGGCCTCTCGAGGGAACACCTTGGATCATCGGTGGTGATTTCAACACCATTCTATCACACCAAGACAGAGTCGGAAGTGATACTAACCGGCAAGCCGAGATGGTTGATTTTGCGGAGGCAACGGAAGACTGTAGGCTGCTTGATCCTGGTTTTGATGGAGCGGCATTCACTTGGGCCAAGAATGGCCTCTTTGAAAGGTTGGATAGAGTGCTTGTCAGTGAGGATTGGACTAAGACCTTCGAGGCTACTCGGGTTACGAATCTCCCCCGGGTTGCCTCGGACCATGGACCAATTCTTGTCAGGTGCACGAAGATGAACACATCCGCTGGAGCCAAGGCATTCAGGTTCCAGAACATGTGGATCCGACATGAAGGATTCATGGCCGTAGTGCAAAAAGCATGGGAGGAACCCACGGGGGCGGGTGGAATCCTAAACATTCAAATCAAGCAGGCCAGAGTTAAAAAGGCCCTTAAGGAGTGGAACAAAGAGGTCTTTGGGAACATCCATGCTAATCTAAAGGAAAAGGAGGAAGAAATTGCTCTGGCCCAATCTAATTTCGAGGCAAGGCCGACTCCGGAGCACAGGACAGCGATCAACAAACACATTGCCGAGTACATCCTTTTGCTGAGAATGGAAGAAGATTTTTGGCGACAGAAGGCAGCTTTGAGGTGGCTTGCCGAGGGAGACAAAAATACCCGGTTCTATCAAAGCTGGGTGAAACAAAAGAGGGTCCGTCTCCGCATCCATTCAATTCGTGTCAATGGGCAGGAGCTCACCGAGGAAGCCGAGATTAAAAAGTCCGCAGTGGAGTTCTTCCAACAACTCCTTGCCCCCAACAATCCGACACTTGAAGACCCAGACCTCGACCTAATCCAGCAGGTCCACTCAGCCGAGCAGTTCGTTGACATCGCAGATGCTCCAAGTGCGGACGAGGTCAGGAGTGCCACCTTTTGCATTTCCGGAGATAGTGCACCCGGACCTGATGGCTTCTCGGCCACCTTCTATCAAGCCTGCTGGTCCATTGTGGGGCCGGAGGTAGTGGAAGCAATCAGACAGTTCTTCAGAGGGGCCTTCCTGCCAAGGAGCATCACGGCCACAAGCATTGTCCTTATCCCAAAGAAGGCATCGCCGGAGTCATGGACCGACTACCGACCCATCAGTCTCTGCAATGTTTTAAACAAGATCATTACCAAGGTACTCACCTCTCGACTCTCTCCTTTCCTCCCACAGGTCATCTCCCCAAACCAAAGTGGTTTTGTCAAAGGTCGGCTCCTTAACGACAACGCACTTCTGGCTCAAGAAATGTTCCATGAGCTTGCTAGATGCTCCCCAGCGCCTAATGTGGCAGTTAAGATTGACATGGCTAAAGCCTATGATAGGGTCCAATGGCCCTTCCTCTTCAAAGTTTTACGCCGTATGGGATTCCCGGATTCATGGATTTCACTTATGGAGAGGTGTATTGGGTATTGCTGGTTCTCGGTCCTTGTTAACGGGGCACCCGCGGGCTTCTTTAGATCAACTCGCGGACTTCGGCAAGGAGATCCGATCTCCCCCGCTCTGTTCGTGATCGCTGCGGAATACCTGTCCCGAGCATTAGATAAGCTCATCCTCGGCCAAAAGGACATGACGTACAAAGCCTCCCGGAGATGCATGGAGATCAGCCATCTAGCCTATGCGGACGACATTATCATCTTCACCCAAGCGGCGGCAAATCCTATGCGCCGGCTAAGAGCTTGTCTTGAAAAGTATGAAAGAGTCTCCGGCCAACAAGTCAGCCTTGCTAAGAGTAATTTCTATATTGCCGAGGCCCATGAGCATTGGGCAAACTCGATCCAGGCGGAAGGGGGCTTCACTAGAGGGGTTTTCCCTTTCCTCTACCTCGGAGTTCCTATCTATCGTGGCGTCAAACGCACGGACATGTTCCTCTTTCTACGAGAAAAGATTGCAAGAAGGATCTCAGGATGGGCACACCGTCACCTATCCTTTGGAGGAAGGCTTACGTTGATTAAGAGCACCCTTGAAGCGATCCCCTTACACATCTTCCAAGCCGTCGAGCCCACGGCCGGTACCCTTAAGCAACTTGATCAACAAATGGCCCGATTCTTTTGGGGGTCTACGAATGAGAAGAAGCGGACCCATTGGATTGGTTGGGAACAAATGTGTCGGCCCACTGATGAAGGAGGCCTTGGGATCCGGAAAACTATGGAGGTCCTCCGCGCCTTCAACATCAAACTTTGGTGGCGCTTTCGGGAGCAAAACTCCCTTTGGGCAAGATACATGATGGCAAAATATTGCACCAACTCCACACCGCTCACCTTGAGACTGCCGAGCAGGAGTAGCCCTACGTGGAGAAGGCTCTCAAGAGCATGGCTCCTCGCACAACCGCACATGAGATGGCTAGTGGGACAAGGGGACATCTACTTCTGGGATGACATTTGGCTTGGCAATAGCCCTCTGAGGGAATTTAGTCTTGATGATAGGGGAAGACCAACCACCCGGGTTTCGGAGTTCATTACTAATGGGGGTTGGGATGTGCCCAAGCTTCAGCTTCTTCACAATCAGGCCGGCCTCCCTCAGCATGTTATCGATGGCATCATTAATACACCGATCCTCCATGATGAACAGGATATCCCGAGGTGGAACCTCTCTAAACATGGGGAATTCACGGTGGCTTCGACATGGGACACACTTCGAGGGCGAAACCCGATCATCCATGGTTTGGGGGACGTTTGGAAGGCAGGCCTCACCAACTCAATAGCCATCTTTATCTGGAGGCTTCTCTCCAATCGGGTGCCGGTTGACACGAAGCTTCAGTGGCGGGAGATTGAGCTAGCCTCTAAGTGCCAATGCTGCCCCCACCGACCGAATATCGAGTCCCTCCAACACCTCTTCATCCAGGGACATGGAGCTCGCAGAGTATGGAGTGAGTTTGACGGTTGGTTCACTGGCCCGTCCCCCCGCATCCATATCAATGATACAATCCCTACGAGAATCGAAGTGTGGGCGCGAAGGTACCAACAGCCGAACAAGAAACATCTTAGCCGAGCCACTCCATACCTCATTCTGTGGTTTATCTGGTCGGAGAGAAACAGGAGTCGTCACCAAGGCACACAGTTTAAACCACAAAACGTGGTATGGCAGGTCCACATGTTCATTCGGAATGCTATGTCCAATGGAAGCTTGAAGCCGAAACATTGGAAGGGAGTTAAAGTTGGAATCAACATTCCTCAAGCGGCGGCAATCAGGACGCTACCCCTAGCCATGGCAATCAAATGGAACCCCCCGGACCAGCCGTGGATAAAGCTCAACACAGATGGCTCCTACAATGAAGCGAACGGTAGAACAGGGGCTGGAGGGATTATTCGAGACCACTTGGGTAAGATGCTCGTCGCCTTCAGCACACCCCTAGAAGCACACTCGGCGTTAGAGGCGGAGCTGTTGGCCATGCTCCACGGGCTAAATATAGCCAAAGAACTCGCCCTACCAATCTGGATTGAGTCCGATGCAGAGCAAGCAATCAAATTGGTCAATGGGACAGGATGGGGCCCGGCACTCGCCCGGCAAGCGGTGGCGCAACTAACCCTTCATAAACGCCAACTCAAATTCCGAGCCACCTTCATACACAGGGAGGGGAACAAAGCGGCGGATTTCCTTGCGAAAATGGGGCTAGTTCAAGACAGTGGTCTACGAATGCACTACAACTCAGCACCGAGAGAACTGTTGGACTTGGTTAAATTGGACGAGATGGGAGTGTCGCACATCCGATACCTCGACGGGAACGGGCTTTAAAGTTGATAATGAGACGATGGGAGACAATAGTGACTAGCTTTTTGGTTAATTGTATTTTGGAAAAGAGTATGATGAGGTCCGAACCTTGTGGGATTGGACCGCATACTACTCTTGATTTGTTACGGCACACCACTTTTGGGTGTGGCCACGCCTTGTAATTACCGCCTTTGGAATTATAGGGATGAGGGACCCACGAACCCTCCACCGTAGAGGTGTTTGATAAAAAAAAAAAAAAAAAAAAAAAAAAAAAAAAGGAAAGTTGACTCCCACACTCTCCAAGGACACTTGTCCCATGTTAGGACCAACAACCAACGCTCGATCCTTGTGTAGGGTGGTGTCCTTTTCTTCATCAACGAATCCGGTGTCGTCGCAGGTCACATGGTTGGCGATCGGGATTACGGCGACGGAATTGGCACCGGTGGGTACATTATGGCTCATTTCGTCGTCCTCCAAGGTGTGTAGTGAGCCGGAAGCTTCCAACGCCGGATTCTCCTCTTCAACATAAGTGAAGCTTGCCGAGAGTATGGCCGATTTGCACGTGTGGCTTCCGGCGGTGGGGCTATCTTCCCCTCCGAATGAGAGCTTTTTGCGAAGAGGCTTGTCCTTCGGGAGAGGGTAGATATCAAGGCGTTTAGGCCCCTGACCTTTCAAAGGAGGAGCCGGAGTACTCTTCCGAAGCTTGAGCTTGGCTTTCAAGGCTTTTACCTTCATTAGCATGGCTGGTTTTGTTGGCGAGCTCTTCCCGGAGGAATTAAAAACCATTTGGTGATCCGAGATCGTTCGAGCCTCCTCGGGGTCGGGTGGACTCCTCGGCGGCGGATCCGACATCGCCGAGCGAGGGCGCAACCTCTAGCTTCTCACTCAAGACGGGGCTCCTAGGACCGGCAGAGGTTGTGAAGGGAAATGAGAGGCGACAGGGGGAGGAGGAGGGTGGCGGGGTAGAGTGGGTGGAGGGAGAAGATGGTGGGTGGCGGGGCGAATTCCGGTGAGACAATAAGGTGGGGTTTTTAGAGAGAAGGAGGAGCTTCTCTCTCTTCCATCTCCTAAACCTTTTAAGACTCAAGTGTTTCAGAGTGCTTGGAGAGGCTGGAACTTCAAGCAAATGCAAACAATAACGAGGAAGAAGAGAGTGGAGGAATGGATAATGCTTCATATAGGCATCGAAATGAGAGACTTGGAAACGGTAGAAGAGGGCGTACAAATGAAGTTGATGGTGATTTGAGAAGCATCAAACTGAAGATCCCAACATTCCAAGGAAGGAGTGACCCCGAAGCTTATTTGCAGTGGGAGAGAAAGGTGGATCTCATCTTTGAATGTCACAACTATTCCGAGGAGAAAAAGGTTAGACTTGCTGCTATTGAATTCACTGACTATGATATAGTTTGGTGGGATCAATTGACAACCAGTACAAGGCGATATGGAGGAAGACCAGTTTCGACTTGGGAAGAAATGAAAGGCATAATGCGTAAGAGATTTGTACCTTCTCATTATTTTCGTGAATTGTATCAAAAATTACAATCTATGAAACAAAGTACTAAATCTGTTGATGAGTACTACAAAGAGATGGAGATTGTAATGATTAGGGAAAATGTTGAAGAAGATCGAGAAGCAACCATGGCTCGGTTCTTATGTGGGCTGAATAGGTAGATTGCAAACATTGTGGAGCTTCAACACTATGTGGAGTTGGGAGGACATGGTTCATATGGCCATGAAGGTGGAGGGACAATTGAAGAAGAAGGGAACAATCCAAAAGAATTTTTCAACAAGTTCTCATTCTTCAAGGACAAAAGAGTGGACTTCATCCAAATCCAATTTTGGGGCAGCTTCTAAACCCCAAAATGAAGCGTCGACATCCAAGTCCAACGAATTTGAGAAGGGTAAAGGTATATCTACTTCTACTGCTACTCGAAATAGAGATATCAAATGTTTTCATTTTTTATTTTTTTTTATTTTTTTTTTGTCAAACACCTTAACGGTGGAGGGTTCGTGGGTCCCTCATCCCTATATAGCAAAATATTTCTCGGTTACAATTAGCCTAGCTCGAGGCTTAGGGTTACAAGCGGCTATTACAACTAACTATTACAACCAAAACAAGGACAATCAAAAGGCCAAATCACCACAAGAGTAAGTAGGGGTCGTGTCACAAATGGCTCGACACCCGCCTACTCTACGGTGTCCTCCTAAGCATCTTCCTCGGCACGGACCCGGAAGTTCGGAATCCCCATTTATTCCATTTGAATGACATCTTGGACGGCTCTCGGTAAGTCTTGGGCCTCCAAGACTCGACTGTGACTCAAGTCGACACCAATCTTCGCAAGTAAGTCAGCCGCCTTATTGCCTTCACGGTGGATGAAGGTAGTTCGGAGTGTGAGTTGACGCTTGTGTAAGGTCATGTGGGCCATGGCTTGGCGAGTGTGAGCAGGCCCCCAACTTGGCCCTTTAATGAGATTGAGTGCTTGCTCGGCGTCCGATTCGAGCCAAATTGGTTTCTCAAGCTCCGAGGCCAGCATCAAGCCGTGGTGCATGGCGAGTAGTTCGGCTTCGAGTGGTGAATGTGCTTCGAGAGGGAGCGCGTAGGCGACGAGCGCCTTACCCAAATGGTCTCGAATGAGGCCGCCTCCCCCAGCTTTTCCTGTTGCTTCATTAAAGGACCCGTCCGTATTACGTTTGATCCAGGCCTGATCCGGTGGTTCCCACTTAACCATCATAGCGAGTCGCGGTAGCCGTTGAGGTTCGGCATGGCTTGGGATACTGACTCCGAGCCTAACCCCTCTCCAATGCTTTGGCTTAAGCCTCCCATTGGCCATGCTGTTTCGGACGAAAGTGAGGATTTGCCAAATCACATTGCTCGGTTTGAATTGAACATCATGATGGCGGCTTCTATTTCTCTCTGCCCAGAGGAACCAGAAGATAAGGTAAGGCATGGCACGACTGAGGTGCTTCCTTCCCGGCTGCTGCACTCTTCTCGCCCATACCTCAATTCTTGTTGGGATCGTGTCATTGACCACGAGAGTGGGGGCCGAGCCTTCGAACCACCCGTCGAATTCCCTCCACACTCTTGTTGCACCTACTCCTTGAATGAAGAGATGTTGGAGAGACTCGGTACTAGGCCTGTGTGGGCAGCATGGCATTTGGATGCGAGTTCAATCTTGCGCCAATGCAGCTTTACGTCAACAGGGATGCGGTTAGATATGAGCCTCCAATTGAAGATAGCGATGGTAGTTGTGAGGCCAGCCGTCCAAATCTCCTCGGGCCCTTGGATGATTGGTTGAGGCGACCGGACCGTCTCCCAAGTCGAGGCTAGCGAGAAATCTCCTCGCCTCGTGAGCGTCCATCGTGGGATGTCCGGCTCCCCGGGGAGTATCGGGGTTTTGCAAATTTGATCAATGATCTGTTGGGGAAGGCCCTCCTGGTCGTGGAGAACTTGGAGTTTTGGAGCGTCCCACTCACCATCCGTGATAAAATCCGAGCAATCGTTGTAGGGCTGCCCCTCTCGTCGAAACATAGCCCCCTAAGAGGGACGTTGCCAAGCCATATATCATCCCAGAAGTAGATCTTACCTTGACCAACAATCCAACGAATGTGCGGGTGAGCGTGGGCCCAAGCTTTGGCCAGCCTCCTCCACGTCGGGCTATTCCTTCCCGTGATCCTTGGCGAAAGTGGCGAGGACTTGGCGCAATACTTTCTCATCATGTACCGGGCCCATAAAGAGTTCTGTTCTCTGAACCGCCACCAGAGTTTAATGTTGAATGCTCTTAGAACTTCTGTGAACTTTCGGATCCCGAGCCCTCCCTCCTTGGTGGGGAGGCACATTTGGTCCCAGCTGATCCAATGTGTCCGTTTTTTCTCAGTCGTCGAGCCCCAAAAGAAGCGAGCCAATTGCTGATCGAGTAGCTTAAGGGTTCCGGCCGTGGGCTCAATGGCTTGGAAGATGTGGATAGGAACTGCCTCAAGAGTGCTCTTAATGAGAGTTAGCCTTCCTCCAAAAGATAGATGACGATGCGCCCATCCGGAAATCCTTCTAGCGATCTTCTCTCGAATGAACATGAACATTTCGGTTTTCTTGACTCCACGGTATATAGGGACCCCCAAATAGAGGAATGGGAAGGACCCCCGAGCAAAGCCTCCGTCGTTTTGGATTTCATGCGCCCAATGCTCGTGCGCTTCAGCAATATAGAAATTGCTTTTTGCAAGATTGATCTGCTGCCCGGAGACTCTCTCATACCCGTCAAGGCACTCTCTAAGCCGACGCAATGGGGTTGCAGCTGCTTGAGTGAAGATAATAATGTCATCGGCATATGCTAAGTGGCTGATTTCCATGCACCTCCTGGCCGCTTTGAAGGTCATCTCTTTTTTACCAAGGATGAGCTTGTCGAGGGCCCTGGAGAGATACTCTGCGGCAATCACAAACAACGCCGGGGAGATGGGGTCTCCTTGTCAGAGCCCCCGAGTAGATTTGAAGAATCCAGTTGGGACACCGTTAATAAGGACCGAGAACCAACAAGAACCAATGCACCTTTCAATCAGGTCGATCCACGCATCCGAGAAACCCATGCGCCGAAGCACCTTGATCAAGAAGCTCCATTGCACTCTATCATACGCCTTGGCCATGTCGATCTTAATGGCCACATTCGTTGCAGGGGAGCACCTTGCTAATTCGTGGAACATCTCTTGGGCGAGTAGGGCGTTGTCATGTAGGAGCCGCCCCTTCACGAATCCACTCTGGTTCGGGGAGATAACCTGTGGCAAAAAAGGCGCAAGGCGTGCGGTTAGAACTTTTGTAATAATCTTGTTGAGGACGTTGCAAAGGCTTATGGGGCGATAATCGGCCCATGTCTCGGGCGAGGCCTTCTTCGGGATAAGGACAATGTTTGTGGCCGTAACGCTCCGAGGGAGGTAGGCCCCGAGAAAGACCTGTTTTATGGCTTCCACCACATCCGTTCCAAGAATCCCCCAACATGTTTGGTAGAAGACGGCCGAGAAGCCATCCGGACCTGGAGCACTGTCCCCGGAGATGTCAAAAACCGCTTTCTTCACCTCCTCGGAGTTCGGTGGGTAGTGTAGCTCCTCAAGATCCGTTGAGGGGGGGAGTTGTTGAATAAGATCAAGGTCCGGGTCCTCAAGGTCCGGGGTGTCCGGGGCGAGAAGGCTCCGAAAGAATTCGACCGCCGAGTGCCGTATCTCAGTTTCATCTGCAATCTCCCGGCCATTCACATTGATAGAGTGAATTCGGATTCTAACTCTCTTCTGCTTCACCCAGCTTTGGTAGAATCTGGTATTCTTATCTCCATCTGCTAGCCACCTTAGAGCCGCCTTTTGCCTCCAGAAGTCCTCCTCCATCCGAAGAAGGAGGATGTACTCGGCAATGCTTTTGTTGATCTCGGATCTATTGTGTGGCATTGGATCAGCCTCAAAGTCGGCTTGAGCCTGCGCGATTCTTTCCTCCATTCCTTTGAGATTGGCGTGAATGTTGCCAAAAACCTCCTTGTTCCACGCCTTGAGGGCCTTTTTGCTTCTAGCAAGCTTAGTTTGGAGATTCAATAGCCACTCGCCTCTGTTGGTTGAGCCCAAATATTCTGCACAAGCTGCAGGAAGCCTTCATGCCGGACCCACATGTTTTGGAAACGAAAGGCGCTGCCCCCGGAGGGAAGCCTCGGCATCTTACACCTTGCAAGAATCGGACCATGATATGAGGAAACCCTTGGGAGATTAGTCACCCTTGTTGCCTCAAACGCATTAGACCATGCCTCATTAACAAGCAGCCTGTCCAACCTCTCAAACAAGCCATTTTTGGCCCAAGTGAACTCCGCACCATCGAATCCCGGGTCCAAAAGCCGGCAATCTTCAATTGCTTCGGCAAAATCAATCATCTCTGCTTGCCGGTTGGTTTCACTACCAACCCTGTCTTCGTGTGCAAGGATCGTATTAAAATCCCCTCCAATCAGCCACGGGGTTCCTTCCGTCCTGAATGATATCTCCCTCATTTTATCCCACAGAGGGTGTCGCTCCAACCTACTACATTTAGCGTAGATGGCCGAAATGGAGATATGATTCGCCATGCGGTGCGAAGTAAGCCTTCCGTGTAGGACTTGGTCCGAGTCCTCCTCAATGATGAAGTTGGCACCCTCCTCGGCGAATACCCATATCTTACCAGACGTATTTGATCCTTTGAAATTTAGTCCCAGCACCTTGGAATACCGATCCGGGTCGGGATTAGTGAGTGGCTCCATTATTGCAAGAAACATGACATTATAACACTTGATTAGTCTTTTAAGGACGTTTTGGGTCGGCGCATTAGCGATTCCCCTAGCGTTCCAAAACATGAGGTTGTAAGACATGATTAACAAGGTAGGGTCGTACCCGGAAGGTTTGAAGGCCCTCCTTGGAATATGACAATCTGATGGTCATCATCCATCGAGTGATTGTCGGAATCAACTTGTTGCGAGGCATCCTTAGGTTGTGCACCAAAGGTTTGGAAATCCATTTCCACCTCATCCATCTCGCCACATGCTTCGACGTCAAATTCCCCGTTAGCCATGAGCGAGTAGTACTTGTTTGTGCTCATGACATTGCCCGTCCACTCATCTTCACTCCTTCCATGGTTTGATGAGGGATGTCGCCCTCGCCCTCTCGAGCCCCCTCTTGACCCACCTCGGGAGCTCAAAGCCATCCGACGGCTTGTGTCTCCATGTTCCCACGGCACACCCGTTGATTCCTCATCTTTCGATTTTATTCGACTCGGCCCCATTGAGTATTTAGTAGCGGCTTCCTCACCTTGGACCGGCCTTGTGTTAAGTTGACCTTTCCCAAGCCCATCATCTTCTTGAAGGTTGCCCACAATGTCCGGACCCTCCCAGACCGACTCCTCCCCACTCTGCCTAGCTTTCGGGGGTGATCCCTTTCCTTTGTTTCTCCTTTGCCGTCTCCACTCATTGTTATCATTTTGCTTGGCCTCCAAATTGGCTTGCTTTTCCGTGGCTTGCTTTTCCATGGGACTGTTTCCATCTTGATTTGCTTTTTGGGGGGCTGCATTGTTGTAGTTTCTTTTCGGTGGCCTCTCGGTCTTTCCCACAGCATAGCAAACATTGCTCGAGTGGCCGACGTGCTTACACTCCCGACAATAGGCTGGAATTTTATCCCACTGCACTTGTTGGGCCGTCTCTCTTCCACAAATATCAAGTATGATTTCTTCGGGGGGTGGTTTCGTGATATCGATCTCGACGCAAATGCGCGCAAAGGAGAGCCTTGTCTTGTTCGCGGTGGCTCGGTCAACTTGTATTGGCGTCCCTAGGAGCTTGCCAATGGCGAAGAGGGCTGATTGATCGAATAGGTGGATCGGAAGGCCAATTAGGTTACACCATATTGCTGCAATCGGGGACTCACAATAGGCATCAAAATCCGGAGACCATTTGAACACCCTCATTGGATGCCGATCGATGAGCCACACCGGCGTCCCCTTCGGGCCACCAAGGAGCCTTGCGTAATCCACCAAGTCCTCGCATTGAATAAGAATGTGCTTGGCATTAATGTATTTCCAAGTAAAGCCACATTGAAATTTCATGTTATTAAGAGCCTTTTGAATTTGTCCGGCTATCGGGATAGAGTGTGAGAATTTACCTACAATGGCGTGCCCTATGTTTTCGGCAAGCTTTCGGATTTCCAGCCCCGAGAAGTAGATTGATGGTATCCCATTTGAGACTGATGCTAATCCAATGGTTTGGATCTTGTCGGCCACGAACACTTGCGGTCCATTCGGATCGGGGGCTCCCTTGATCAGGTCCGCCATTGAGCGCCATGCATTTGTGGTTACCGAGCCCATCTCGGCACCATTGGCCGGCAAGTTGCCGTTCGAACCGACCCCGGCTCCCTCTTCTCTACTACACTGTGGTCCATTCATTGTGGCTGATGGAGTTACCTTAAAGAGGTCAGCCATTACCCCGGAATTAGGAGATGATGCCGCCCCAATTTTTGGGGGCTCGGGCATGCTGGCCGAGACCGTGGGGCCTTCTCCCGCACCCGGCTTGACATGCGTGTAAGGGAGATCGTGCTGACTCAAGCACGGACTCGGCACCATCTCGGCACCTTTCGGTCGGCCACGCTCAAAGGAATCACGTAGCTTTAGAGTTCGACCTTTCTCCAAGGGTGGGAACTCCGTTTGGTAGGCCTTGAAAGCGGTTGAAGGTGATAGCAAGGGGAAGTTCATACCAAATTGAGGTGCATGGTTTGGCTCGGCCGCCGGCCGGCCGGACTCCGCCGTGCCGGCGTTGAGAAGTGGCTGCGCCGCCAAGGTGTCTAGCATGTCCGCCGCATCCAAGGAGGCAACATGGAGAAGGTTGGTAGGGTTAGGCTGCAAAAACTCACTAACGGCGAGTGCATCATGTGACTCTCAATTTTGGCAAGGGACCAACCTACTTTCCAAAAGCATTTTTGTTCCCATATCCTTATCGGGCAAGTTGACCATCTCCTCCCCCAAGGCTCCTTGTACTTTTGCAGCACCAAGTACAATGGATTTGTCATGGCTCGGTTGAGAAGGCTCCATGTCGTGGTCGGCCATCTCCTCTCCGGCGACTTGGACGGAATCTTGGCCGGAGAAAAGCACCAGGTCGGAAGTTGCGCCTCGGACCACATGTGGCCTTTCCATTTCTATCTCCTCTTCAACTTCTCCTTGCACATTCTCCCCCTCTTGCAATGCGTCCGCCATGTTGGGACTTACAAGCACCGGAAAGATCGAGTTTTTGCATTTAGGGCTCACAACCGGAGCGCAATCTTCCTCCCCAAAGTCGATTCTCTTCCTTAGTTTCTTGTCCTCGGGAAGTGGGGAGAGTACGTACCTCTTCCGACCATCCCCTTTAGTAGTCGGGGCCGGAGTGCTCTTTCGAGCCTTGATCTTTGCTTTAGCAGCCTTCAACGCCATTATCTTAGACGGCTCCTTCGGGGAGTTTGATTCCTTCGAGCAAAACTTCATTTGTTGGTCCGAGGGGGTTTGCTCTCCCTCAAGAGGGGGTGGCTCGCTCGTCCGTCATGGCCGGGAGGGCGATGAGGTTGCTCGGGAAAGGCTTGGGATCGAGGGCGGTAGTTATGGGGTTGTCTCGGCCGGTGAAGGTGGTGATCGGCAAGGTTGTTATGGCGTGAGGCTAAGTGGATTGTTGGTCGACGGGATGTTGAGGTGGAGGCGGGTGGGAAATTCCGGTGGGTCAATATAGTGAGGTTTTTTTGCCTACTCCAGATGGGGAAGATCTATATCAAATGTTTTCATTGTCAAGGTGTTGGACACATTGCATCTCAATGTCCAAACAAAGAAAACCTCATGCCCGTTGCAAAGAGAGAGAAGCTCTCCCTTCTCTCTAGATTTCGTCCACTCTCCCTCCCTCCCCTTTGAGGGAGGTGAAATGTAATCTTCAGCCACGACTATGGTGAAGGCCGGCGGAGAACCGGCGGTTGAGGCTGCTACGGTTTCATCCAATCACCCCGCTCGCCAGAACGGAGTCTCCCTTTCATCCCACGGCCAAAGACGAAGAGGGCCGGGACTCCTTTCCCTGAGAGAGGCCGACGTGAGCTGAAACGCACAGGCCTTGAGACTATTTCGGGGGTTAGTCGAACCAAGAAAAAAATGATCTTCGAAATGGCCGAGGAGCTACTCGCAGGGAAAATGATGAGGAGACGGCGTCGCCGGAAGGAGAGCAGCCTTCCGATGAGAACGTTTGCTCAAATGGCGAGGTCGGGCCCCTTCGAAGCAGCTACGGGTCACTTACTCCTTCTCGACCATGAACGGTATTTTGCTGCCGGAATCTCGGACGATGACCTAGTGGACCCACCAGTCAAATCCGGTTTCCGGGAGGTAGTTGAGCCAATGAAGGAGTCGACAGCAAAGATGGAAGAAAAGAAGAAGAAGATTGCAATGGAAATGCTCAACTCCGAGGAGGTGGCCGGCATTTCGCCGGCGCCGGCGAGCCGGAGTGAGCTGGACCACCACCCAACCGGTGCAAGTACAATACATCACATGGGTCCTAGGCTAGATGATGGGGTGGCATGTGATGTGTTGGAATCATGTGACTTGCAAAAAGAGGTAGAGACAAAGACCACTTTGCATGGGGAAGAAGGTGTTGCTCCAAATGGGGAAAATGACAATTTGTACTCACAAGCAATACCATGTGCTACTTACCTCCACCTTGAGGCTGATGCATGCATGGAAGACCGTGCCCCCGTGGCACAACCGCCGGAGCCGTCACCGGAAAAGCTGGCACCGCCGGAATCTTCGCCGGAAACGCTGGCACCGCTGGCGAACGTGTGGAAGGCGGCAACGAATCATTCCAACCGCGGGGGGACCGGGGCCGTGTCGGGAAGTTCTCCCATTCACTCCCGTCCACAACCCAAATTCAAAAAAGTCTTAGTGGCATGGGGCTAGTTGGAGCATTCACATGGAAATACTTGAATGCTAAGCATATTTTACTCCAATTTCAAGAGGTGACCGATTATGCTAAGGTGCTAAATGACCCTAATGGGAGTCCGAATTGGTATGTTGATTGCCATCCGATGAGGGTGTTCAAGTGGGCGCCGGATTTTGACACGTTCTTTGAGTCGCCAATTGTTGCCATGTGGTGTAACATATTAGGTATACCGGCTCATCTCTATGAGGAATCGGCCCTCTTGGCAATCGGTAAGCTCCTTGGCAAGCCACTACAAGCCGATCATGCCACAATTCATCAAAGCCGACTCTCCTTCGCAAGGATTTGCGTAGAGATTGATATCTCTACTCCCCCGACGGAAGAGATCATCCTTAATATCCGAGGCAAAGACTCGAGGTACAAAGTGGCATGGGACTGTATTCCATTGTTTTGTGATAATTGTAAACAAGTTGGGCATGAGAAAGAGGATTGCCATACTTATACCAAGCATTGGGCTAAGTGGGATAGGGTATCAAGAGATCCACCTTTCTCAGAATTTAGTGAGAGAAGCTCTCCCTTCTCTCTAGAATTCGACCTCTCTCCCTCCCTCCCCTTTGAGGGAGGTGAAATGTGATTGTTGCATCCGACACATGGTGAAGTCCGGTGGTGAGCTTCTGAAGGGGGAGGCCACGGCCTTGATACACACAATGCAGCCCCCTTCCTCGCCGGAGTGGATGTTTCATTCGATTGCACGGCCCAAAACCAAAAGGGTTGGCACGCCCCACCCAGAGCAAGCTCGAAAAGCCCTCAAACGAGCCGGTCTTGAATCTGGTTCGGAGGTGAGTCGGGCTAAGAAGAAGATGGTGTTCGAAATGGCTGATGGGCTCGTCGGCAAACTCCATGGTGAAGGGAGGGGGTCGCAGGATGTTAAGCAAGCTCTTATTGGGGAGATGTTGAGCTCCTTAGCTCAAATGGCAAAGGATGAGAAAGCTTCAACAAAAGATTTGGAAGGTCTTGATGGTGAGGGGATGGCCGGAATTGCGCCGGCGCCGGCGACGGCTGGCCGGGACCTTGATGTCTCATGCTTGGAGTATGAGATGGTCAACAAGGAGACCAATGCAAGTACACCCCTCCATGTGACGCCTAGGCTAGAGGATGGGTTGGCATGTGACTCACAAAAGAAGGAAAAGACAAAGGTTACTTTGCTTGGGCAAGAGAATGATGGTCCATTTGAGGTAAATGCCATTTTGAATTCAAATTCAGCACCATGTGCTATCCACACCCAATTTGGCATTGATGGAGACAAGAGGGACCATGTCACCGACGGCCGGCCGCCGGAAAACCTGGTCCCGCCGGCGAATGCATGGAAGGAGGCTAAAAACTTGTTTGCACATGGGGGGACGGGGTGCATGGTGGGATCCTCAACACCACATAAAACCCATAAGGACGAGCCAATCCCACTCGACGCCGGCAAGGTCACACCTTTGGGGACGGCCGGAGACTTTGAAGGTACACCTTATCTCTCCTTTACCGATGTTGAAACGGAATATCTCTCGGAGAAACTAGGTCTAGCCATTGTTGGGAAGTTTTCCCACTCACTCCCTTCTTCTTTCCAAATTCAAAAAAGCTTAGGGGGTATGGGGCTAGTTGGTTCTTTCACTTGGAAATACTTGAATGCCAAGCACATCCTACTTCAATTCCAAGATATGGGTGATTATGCTAAGGTCTTAAGTGGCCCTAATGGGAGTCCGGTTTGGTTTGTTGACATTCACCCAATGAGGGTGTTCAAATGGGCGCCGGACTTTGATACGTTCTTTGAGTCGCCCATCGTTGCCGTGTGGTGCAATATCATGGGACTACCGGCCCATCTTTTTGAGGAATCGGCCCTCATGGCGATCGGCAAGCTATTAGGCAAGCCGTTACAAGCGGACCATGCCACAATCAATCAAACCCGGCTCTCTTTTGCTAGGAAATGTGTTGAGATTGATATCTCCAACCCCCCGACGGAGGAGATCATGCTAAACATCCTAGGCAAAAATTCAAGACACAAAGTAGCATGGGACCGTATCCCATTGTTTTACGAGAATTGTAAGCATGTTGGGCATGTCATTGATGAGTGTCATGCATTGGGAAGGAAGGGTCGTGTTGGAGGCAAGGATTACCGAACACCAACCAAGGCTTTCTACCCTAGCCACGATCACAAGATCATCCGTCGAGAATGGCGTCCAAAGGCGGCGATTAGGGTTGGCACCTCACCGAACATTGATCACACGAACAAGGAAAAAGATAGTGACAACCAAGAGAAGAACAAGGAGGGTACAATGAATGTCGATCCGTTGGCTCCTCGAGCGCCCCATGGGAGTCAACCAAGCATGGACGAGGATGGATTTCAATTGGTGTCGAGGAAGAGGAAAGGCAAGGCAATAAGGGAGACATGCACTCCAAAGCTCAACACATCGACAATTTGCGTTTGAAAGACAATGTCGCCACGGTGTCATTCGATCGGGATGACTCTAGTGCGAACGAGCCGAGCACTTGCTCAATGAATGTCTCATGTGGGCTCCCCAACCGGGAGAAGGAAGGCTTCATCGAGGAACTTGATCCGAGAGGGATCGTTCATCGCGGGGGTATCCCTATTGCGGGCCTCAATTAAGTGACGGACCTTGGATTTTGTGATGTGAAGGTTGCACCATGTTAATTGTAATAGAATAGTGAAGAGTACATTGATGCCACTCTAGTTGGTAGGGAGGCCATCGTTGTACTCTAATTGGTTTTGGCGAGACGTCAGTTTTGGGCGGCTCGGTGTTCCTGGTTGTTCGTTGCAATTGTCCTTAGTAATGCACAGGTGTGGGTCCACTTGAACCCTCCACCCTCGTGGTGCTTTTGTTTAAAAAAAAAAAGAGAAAGAGGATTGCCATGCAGCGGGAAGGAAGTCTCGGGGTAGAGACAAGGGTCGCCGAGCATCATACAAGGAGAACCTTTTAAGCCGTGCCGCCAAGATCATCCACCGTGAGTGGCGCCCAAAGGCGAATGGAACTCCATCGTCCATTGGACAGTTGGAGAAGTCCAAAGATTGTAACAATCACGCGGAGTACATCGAGGGTACATTGGGTGCGGGATCGTCGAAGTCAAGAGTGGCTAGTATGAGTCACCCAAATGTGGATGAGGATGGCTTCCAATTGGTGTCGAGGAGGAGGAAAGGAAAAGTGCATCAGGGCGATATGCACACCAAGGCTCCACACGTGGATGATTGGCATTTGAAGGAGAATGTTGCTACGGTGACATTTGGGAGTGCCCCATCGGGTACGAATGACGCGAGCTTTAGCTCCATGAGTGTCGCATGTGGGCGCCCCAACCGGGAGATAGATGGCCACATCGAGGACCTTGATCCAGGAGGGCATGTACCTAGCGGAGGTATCCCTATTGCGGGCCTTAGCTAGGTGATGGACAAAAGTGTTGGGGATACAAAGGTTCTATCAAATGGTAATTGGATTTTGAGAGTATATAGATGACCACCTCTGAAAAAAAATGATCCTATCTTGATGCAATTACGTAACAGATATCGTACAATGAAAGTGTGTAGGTCATTTGGATGGAAATGGTTTGCTTGTTGGCCAAATACAACGAGTTATGCTTTAAATGAAATTCCACGAGATAACAATTACTATTCTGTTCTATTGACCAAAAAGATCTTGTCTTTGGCCAACAAGTTTGAATCAAAATTGCCCACAATTATACATTTTGTGATGTGAGTAATGTTAATGGCATCAAAGACAAGATCATTTTGGTCAATAGAGCAAGTTGTTGGTCCAGATTCTTGAGGGCTTCGGCTGTCGGTTCAAAGGCTTGGAAGAGGTGATAAGGAACCGCTTGCAGGGTGCTCTTAATGAGCGTGAGTCTACCCCCGAAGGATAGGTGGCGATGTGCCCAATCGGATATCCTTGCGGCAATCTTCTCGCAAATGAACATAAACATGTCAGAGCGTTTCTCCCCTCGGTAGAGAGGGACGCCTAGATAGAGAAAAGGGAACGCACCCCGTGAAAACCCTCCTTCAGTTTGGATCGATTGGGCCCATTCATCATGTGCCTCCGCAATGTAGAAATTACTTTTACCAAGATTAATCTTTTGGCCTGACACCGCAGCATAGTCCTCAAGGCAAGCTCTAAGCCTTCGTGATGGAGACACACCCAAGCTGATCTACAAGGACAAGAAGATGGATCCATTGATCATTCAAAGTGGGCCAATTACAAGAGCTAGAGCTAAGAAGATAAATGAGTCCATGTTCCTTGTAGTTGTTGAAATAAAAGCCCAATTACAAGACCATTCTACATTGGGCCAAGTGGTGGATATTATTCAAGTTTGTAGGCAGCCCAAGGCTTGAAGTTTGGAGTCACTACATATCACATTTTGGAGGCCCAAATTGATGATACATGATGCATTTTCGTCCAAGTTGGAGCAGCCAAAATGAAGGGTCTATTTTAGTTACATTTTATGTTAAATAAGTGACTTTAGATATCCTAGAGTTACACCAAAGGTTTAGGAGTTACTTCTCTTTTATTATGATTCTTTTTAAGTGTCTTAAGTTGTACTAATGATATGAGTCATTCAAGAGTCCATTCTAGCCTATAAATAGGCTTGTAAGCATGTCATTTGATGACACCATTGATCAAATACGAAATAGACTTTGTCTTGTGAGTTGAATTCTCTTTGTTGGGGTTTTCACTTGTTTGGAACTTATCAAGATACTTTGAGCAAGTTCTTGTGGCGTTCAACCATACCGAGGTTCTTGGCTGATCATATAGCCAACGGGTTGAGGTTTTCCAAGCTCTGTAAGTGGATAAAACCAGATTATCAATCAAGGGAGTCTGCTGCCAAACCTTATACGTGGGGTTCTTGGATCAATATATCCAACGGGTCCTTCGTCGTGTCCCAATCTATATCACTTCGGAGGGAAGTCTCGGTCGCTTGCGTGAAGATAATGATATCATCGGCATAGGCAAGGTGGCTGATCTCCATACATCGCCAGGTGGCCTTGAAAGTCATTTCTTTCTTCCCCAGAATTAACTTGTCGAGGGCTCGTGAGAGGTAGTCCGCCGTGATTACGAACAGCGACGGAGAGATGGGGTAACCTTGTCTTAGGCCCCGGGTGGGTTTGAAGAAGCCCGAGGGATCCCCATTAACAAGCACCGAGAACCAACATTTATTGATGCATCTCTCAACCATTTCCACCAGTATGTTCGGGAACCCCATGCTTGTGAGAATCTTGACAAGGAAGGGCCATTGGACACGGTCATATGCCTTGGCCATGTCGATTTTTATCGCGATATTAGGAGACGGGGTGCACCTTGGGAGCTCGTGGAACAATTCTTGGGCGGGGAGGACGTTATCGTGTAAGAGTCTCCCTTTCACAAAACCACTTTGGTTCGGGGAGATGACCTGTGGAAGGAATAGAGTTAGTCTTTTTCGTGATGATTTTGGTAATGACCTTGTTTATCACGTTGCACAAGCTAATGGGCCGGTAATCCCCCATGTCTCCGGTGATGCCATTTTTGGGATAAGCAAAACGCTTGTGGCCGTGAAGCTCCTGGGAAGGAAGGCTCCAAGGAAGAATTACCTAATCGTTGGCACCACATCTAGACCCACAATGTCCCCACAAGCTTGGTAAAACGTAGCCGAGAACCCATCCGGCCCTAGGGCACTATTCCCGGAGATATCAAAGGCGGCTTGCTTCACTTTCTCCGTTTCTGGAGCCTTTGGTAGATCCTCTAGTTGGATCGAGTTAGGGAGTTACCGGATTAGGGAGAGGTCTGGTGTATTCGCATCCGGACCCGCTTTTGTTTAACCCAACTTTGATAGAATCTCGTATTCTTGTCCCCTTGCCATTCTTCCGGAGAGATGACCTTTTTAATAAAGGCTTTTGAATAAGCCCATTCTGTTCCTGCCCTGGTGACAGAATCAAAATCCACAGATTTTGTGGTGCTCAGTATAGCAAAATAATACTGAAATGCTTTTGGATAGAGAAAGGGGTCAGCAAACTCCCTTAAATAAAAGGTAGAAATTTCTCCTGGAGAGAGGTGAGCATATTTTTCTTCAACTGGGCAAATCTATTCAGGTGAGAGAGGAATGTACGGATAAATATGCTCATTGGTCTGATTAGACCTGATTGCCAATGCATAGGCATCATCCCCAAGGGTTTCAGCTTTTAGCTGTTCTTGTGGTTTTGCACATGCGGCCTTATAAGACTGCATTTGACGATCCCCCTTTGAAGATTTATTAACCTTCTTTTTTTCCTTTGTCAATTTGCCGATGCATGATTTTCCTGCAAAAATTCACGAGTTAGGAAGTCAGGTAAGGAATTATTACTTCCTTTAATAAACTCTATATCAAAATAAAAAACAGAGAGAATTCTCTGCCATCTCGCAAAAATTTGTTTAGATGCTAAATTTTTTACATCCTTTTCAATGATATCTTTTGCAGATTTGCAATCAATCCTAATAAGGAATTTTTTATTTAATAAATCACTTTCAAATTTTTGAATACAGAGAATAAGAGAAAGAATTTCTTTCTTTATGGTAGAATAGTTTTTTCTGGCTCCTTGCCAGAATCCTGAGGTATATCTAACAAGAGTTTCTTTATTATTTACTCTTTGTTTAAGTATTCCTTCGTATCCTAACTCAGAAGCATCAGTTTCGATAATTTTAAAGGCTTCTGGGTCAGTTATTGCTAAACAAGGAATTTCCTTGATTTTACACTTTATTTTGATAACAACATTTGTATGGTCTGATGACCCTACAGGAGGGTTCTTTTTCAACCTTTCATATAAAGGTTTGGCATCAAAGGCAAGATCTTTGTAAAAGTCTGCAACATAGTTTAGGCTTCCCAAAAACCTTTGAAGTTGTGTTTTATCCTTAATTTCGTTGGGGAATTTTTCCCCAAAACAGATAGACCTATCAACAGGGAAAATAGTCCCTTCTTTAATAATATGTCCAAGGAATTTTATTTCTGTTTGAAATATTTTAACCTTCTTAGCCGATATAACTAGGCCATTAAGGATAACAGCATTTATAAATGCCTTGAGATGCTTAAAATGTTGGTCAATAGATTTTGAAAAGACCAGAACATCATCAATGTAGCATATACAGAATTCTGTATATGGCTTAATAAAATCATTCATGATATGTTGAAATTCGGAAGGAGCACTTTTAATCCCAAACGGCATTACATTCCATTCATAATGTCCAAATGGGACAGTGAAAGCCGTTTTATATCTATCTTCTTCGGCAATTTGTATTTGCCAGAATCTAGATTTCATGCCAAATTTTGACATAACTTTGGCTAAATAAAGCCGATTGAGAAGATCCCTTTTATTAGGGATGGGATATCTAATCCATCTCAAAGCTTTATTGAGAGGTTTATAGTTGATAACAAGCCTTGGAACTCCTCTTTCAAGCTCAGCAGCATTTTCAACATAAAATGCTGGGCAACTCCAAGGGCTGTATGAGGGCCTAATTAACCCCTTAGACAGCAAATCATCAACTTCTTTTTTACAAATTTCTAAATGTTTTGGACCCATTGCAATAGGTCTGACCTTAGTAGGAATTGATCCTTCCTTGAAATAAATTTCATAAGGCAGGTGAACAACATGCTTCTTTCTTGCCCAAAAGGCATTCGGAATATCCGAGCAGCATGTTTTTTCAATATGTTTTTTAACTTCTTCTATCCTTTTTAGGATATTCTTGTTTTCCAAAGCTTCAATTAAGCTTTTTAAAACTTAGTTCTTGAGAGAGTGAATTCAAAAATTTTTCTTTTCTTTCAATTTATTGGTGAATAATATCAATCTCGTGATAACGGGGTTGAGTAAGGAAATTAAAAATTATTTCCTGAGAATTGACCATACTAGTAATTCCTTTTTCATCAATGCTTTTGATTGGATAAAGCATATGAAGAAAAGTGTTTCCTAGGATGACTTCATGTGAAAGATTTTTTACCATTATAAATGGCATTTCAAGACAAATTCCTTTATTGCATACTGCAGCATTTTCGAGTTTGTAATTAACCCAAAGCTTTTTTCCATTTGCAGTATTCAATATTTCCGAAGTTTTGGAAAAATACCGGGATGGAATTAATCCTTCATTAATGCAATTTAAGTCTGCTCCACAGTCAACCATAGCTCTTGCTTTGACATAAAATTCCTTTTGCACAATAATGGTAACCTCAATATACCATTTGTGAGTAATGACTTTATTAATCATGTTAATAAAGGTCAACGGATTTTCCTTGAATCCTGAGGATTCAGGCTCTTCTTGTTCGGAATCAGGATTATCTTTCTGATTTAATTCTAGCAAAGATATTCTTTGCTTGAGATCAATTATCTCTTTTTTTTATAGAGCTAATTTCTCTAGTTAAATCAGCTGGGCTGACTTCCTTTTCGGGTTCTTTATAACCATATCTCTCCATATATTTTTGGAGAGCTTCCTTTTTCTTTTCTGGATCAGTTACCTGATCGATTAATTCTTTTTTTTTTCCTTCAAACACCTTTACGGTGGAGGGTTCGTGGGTCCTTCATCCCTATATTTCAAAAAGAGGTAATTACAAAGCACGGCCACACCCGAAAGTGGTGTGCCAAGACGAAAAACCAAGAGTAGTGTGCGGTCCGATACCACAAGGGTCGGACCTCATCATACTCCCGACAAGATTACAGTTCAAGGGACACACAATGGCAAACCATCAAAGACTAGGAAAACCAAGAATAATTACAAAGAGCCACTAGAACAATTATGCTATAGGAGTAAGAGGGGGACTTGCCATGGGTAGCGCGGCACCACCATACTCTCCAGCGTCCGTTGAGCTCATGATCAAACCTTCCCTCCTCGGCCCCTTGGTTACTCGTGATCTTCATTCCGGACTCGAATGTTGGGGAGACCCATCTCGTCCATACGGATGATGGCTCTGAGCATTCTAGGGACCGTTTGTGTAGACATGCGTCGGAAGCTTGGGAGGTCGAGTCCAATCTTGGCTAACCAATCCACTGCTTTGTTTCCCTCCCGGTGGATGAATGTGGCTCGGATGTTGTATTGTTGTTTGAGGATGGCGAGGCGCGCCATGGTCCGGCAAACATGCCCCGGCCCCCAGGATGTACCATTGAAGAGCTTGACGGCTTGTTCGGAATCTGATTCAATCCATATTGGCCGGTTGAACTCCTTGGCTATGACGAGGCCGTGGTGGATGGCCATAAGTTCGGCCTCTAGGGCTGATTTAGCATCAAGAGGGGCAAGGACTTTCCCGGCATCCTCTCGGACTACCCCTCCTCCACCGGCCTTGCCCGTTACCAACGAGATTGCACCATCCGTATTAATCTTTATCCAAGGCTGGTCCGGGGGGTGCCATTTGACTTGCATGACAAGCGGTCTTGGCCTTTGCGACTCGGGTCGGCTTGGAACATTCATCTTCAGGAGCATGCCTCGCCAGTGCTTCGGCTTTATGGTTCCAATAACCATACTATTTCGGATGAAGGTTTGCACTTGCCAAATCACATTGTGAGGCTTGAAGGGGGCTTGGTCATGCCGGCTCCTATTTCGTTCCGCCCAAATGAACCACATGATGAGGTATGGCATGGCAAGGCACAAATGTTTCTTATGGTGTTGTTGTGTCCTTCGTGACCACACGTCAACTCTCTCCGGGATTGAATCATTGATTCTGATCGGTGGAGAAGATCCCACGAACCACCCGTCAAATTCCCTCCAAATGCTAGTTGCCCCACGGCCTTGAATAAAGAGGTGTTGCAAGGATTCAACGGCCGGTCTGTTAGGGAAGCATTGGCATTTAGATGCCATCTCAATCCCTCTCCATTGGAGTTTTGTGTCAACCGGGATCCTATTCGACAAGAGGCGCCAGTTGAAAATTGCAATTGACTTGGTGAGCCCGGCTTTCCAAATGTTGTCAAGCCCCGGGATGATTGGCCTTTGTGAGCGAATGGTTTCCCATGTCGTGGCCAAAGAGAATTCGCCCATTTGGGAGAGGCCCCATCTCGGGGTGTCCGGCTCCGTCGAGACAATTGGGGTGTCAAGGATATGTGCTATAGCTTGTTGGGGGAGGCCAGCTTGGTCCTGGAGCATTTGTAGCTTGGCCTCGTCCCATGTCCCATCCCGGATGAAATCCGAGACCATGGTCAAGGAGGGGCCCCGGTCATCGATGCATAACTCCCTTAGCGCAACATCCTCAATCCAGATATCATCCCAAAAATAAATCTTCCCCTGTCCCACCACCCATCTAACGTGGGGGTGAGCTTGGTGCCGCACCTTTAGCAACCTTTTCCACGTCTGGCTATGCCTTCCGGACGCTCTAGATTTTAGAGGGGATACTTTGTGGCAGTATTTGGCCATCATGTATTTTGCCCACAAGGAATTCTGTTCACGGAACCTCCACCATAGTTTAATATTGAAAGCACGAAGTACCTCTTTAAACTTGGGAAGGCCAAGGCCCCCTTCAGCCGTGGGTAGACATATTTGGTCCCAGCCAATCCAGTGTGTCCTTTTCTTTTCACTAGTCGATCCCCAGAAGAAACGAGCCATTTGCTGGTCCAGCTGCTTGAGGGCTTCACCAGTAGGCTCAATTGCTTGGAAGATATGCAGTGGAACCGCTTCAGGCGTGCTCTTGACCAGTGTAAGTCTCCCCCCGAAGGAATATGCCGATGGGCCCACCCTGAAATCCTAGCCGCTATCTTTTCCCGTAGGAACATAAACATATCCGATCGCTTCACTCCTCGATAAATTGGGACCCCCAGGTAAAGGAAAGGGAACGTACGTCTAGAGAAGCCCCCTTCCATTTGAATAGAGTTCGACCATCCTTCATGCGCTTCTGTGATGTAGAAGTTGCTCTTGGCCAAATTGATTTGCTGACCCGACACCTCTGCATAGTGGTTGAGGCACGCTCTAAGCCTCCTCAATGGTGTTGGGGCCGCTTGAGTGAAAATAATGATATCGTCGGCATATGCAAGGTGGCTGATCTCAATGCATCCCCGAGTGGCTTTGAATATCATCTCTTTGTGCCCAAGGATAAGCCTATCGAGGGTGCGTGAGAGGTAATCTGCAGCTAAGACAAAGAGGGCAGTGGAGATGGGGTCACCTTGCCTGAGCCCGCGGGTGGATTTAAAGAAACCTGCTGGGGAACCATTAACGAGTATCGAGAACCAACAAGTTCCAATGCATCTATCAATAAGCGCAATCCAAGGGCCCGGGAATCCCATTTGCTTTAGGACCTTGAGCAGGAAAGGCCATTGCACCCGATCATAGGCTTTGGCCATGTCTATCTTGATTGCAACATTCGGGGCCGGGGAACATCGGCCAAGTTCATGGAACATTTCCTGTGCAAGGAGCACATTATCATTGAGCAGCCTCCCCTTTACGAACCCGCTTTGATTCGGTGAGACGACGCGTGGTAGGAAGGGTGCAAGTCTCTTCGTGAGGACCTTTGTAATCGCCTTATTGATGACATTGCACAAGCTGATGGGCCGGTAATCTCCCCAAGTTGCGGGCGATGGCTTCTTCGGGATGAGTACAATACTTGTGGCCGTGAAACTTCGGGGGGAGAAAGGCCCCACCGAAAAATTGCCTAACCGCGTACATGCTGCCCCACAATTCCCCAACATGCTTGGTAGAACAAGGCCGAAAACCCATCCGGTCCGGGGGCACTATTTCCTGAAATGTCAAAAACCGCCCTTTTCACTTCATCCGCATCTGGCTGCTTGGGAAGGTCCTCCAATTGCTCCGAGGGGGTTAGTTGTTGTAGGAGGTCTAGGTCCGGGTCAGCCAACTCCGGGACGGTTGGCGCAAGGAGGTCTTGGAAGAACTCGACCGCCGAATCTTTGATTTCAAGGTCATCCGTGAGATCCCTCCCATTAGCATTAATCTTGTGGATTCGCAACCGAGTTCTCTTTTGCTTCACCCAACTTTGGTAGAACGTAGTGTTTTTATCACCCTCTTTCAGCCAACGGAGACCCGCTTCTGGCGCCAGAAGTCTTCCTCCATCTTGAGAAGAAGAAGGTACTTAGATATTTGTTTGTTGATCTCCATTTTGTTCCGGGCCGAGGGGTCTTCCTCGAACTCAGACTGAGCCGCGGCAATATTCTCTTCACAGACTTTGAGGTTGGCATGAATATTCCCAAAAACCTCTTTGTTCCACCTTTTGAAAGTCTGTTTAATCCTTGCTAACTTGATCTTCAAGTTGAGTAGGCCTGTAGCCTCCGTCGGAACCATCCAATCTCCTCGCACCAAGTCCGCAAACCCCTCATGCCTTACCCACATGTTTTGGAACCGGAACGCTCTGCCACCCCCAAGGTTGCTCGGCATTCTGCATCGGACAAGAATTGGCCCATGATCCGAGGCTACCTGGGGAAGATTAGTGACTCTTATTGCGTCAAACAGCCGGGTTGACATTTCACTGACTAGCACCCTATCCAATCTTTCCATGAGGCCGTTCTTTGCCCAGGTGTATTCCGAGCCATAAAAGACTCTTCTTTGGATAGCATACATAATCCATTAGCTTTACAAAGAGTCTTGTAATAGTCACAATTACCATTACAGTCTGACTCTTCATCTTCTGAATTTTCAGAAGAGTAATTGTCGCTAGCTAAAATAGCAGCAACTTTAGGCTCTTCATCAGATTTCGCCCAACACAAGTGAGAGAGAGAAGCTCCTCCTTCTCTCTAGATTTCGCCCAAAACAAAAAGGGCTGGCACGCCCCACACGGAGAAGGCTCGACAAGCCCTTAAACGAGCCGGTCTTGAATCTGGTTCGGGGGTTAGTCTTTTTTTTTTTTTTTTTTTTTTTTTTTTTTTTTTTTTTTTTTTTTTTAATCAAACACCTCTACGGTGGAGGGTTCGTGGGTCCCTCATCCCTATATTTCCAAAAGAGATAATTACAAGGCGTGGCCACACCCAAAAGTGGTGTGCCGTAACAAAATCAAGAGTAGTATGCGGTCCGATCCCACAAGGTTCGGACCTCATCATACTCCTTTCCAAAATACAATTAATCACAAAGCTAGTCACTATTATCTCCCATCGTCTCATGATCAACTTTGATGCCCGTCCCCGTCTAGGTTTCGGATGTGCGACACTCCCATCTCGTCCAATCTAACCAAGTCCAATAGTTCTCTCGGTGCTGAGTTGTAGTGCATTCGTAGGCCACTGTTTTGGACTAGCCCCATTTTCGCAAGGAAGTCCGCCGCTTTGTTCCCCTCCCTGTGTATGAAGGTGGCTCGGAATTTGAGTTGGCGTTTGAGAATGGTTAGTTGCGCCACCGCTTGCCGAGCGAGTGCCGGCCCCCAACCCGTCCCATTGACCAATTTGATTGCTTGCTCTGCATCTGACTCAATCCAGATTGGTAGGCCGAATTCCTTGGCTATATTTAGCCCGTGAATCATGGCCAACAGCTCCGCTTCTAACGCCGAGTGGGCTTCAAGGGGTGTGCTGACGGCGACGAGCATCTTACCCGAGTGGTCTCGAATAATCCCGCCAGCCCCTGTACTGCCGTTCGCTTCATTATAGGAGCCATCCGTGTTGAGCTTTATCCACGGCTGATCCGGGGGGTTCCATTTGATTGCCATGGCTAGGGGTAGCGCCCTGATTGCCGCCGCTTGTTGAGGAATATTGATTCCAAGTTTAACTCCCTTCCAATGTTTCGGCTTCAAGCTTCCATTAGACATAGCATTTCGAATGAACATGTGGACCTGCCATACCACGTTTTGTGGTTTAAACTGTGTGCCTTGGTGGCGGCTCCTGTTTCTCTCCGACCAAATAAACCAAAGGATGAGGTATGGAGTGGCTCGGCTAAGATGTTTCTTGTTCGGCTGTTGGCACCTTCGCGCCCACACTTCGATTCTCGTAGGGATTGTGTCATTGATATGGATGCATGGGAACGGGCCTGTGAACCAGCCGTCGAACTCACTCCATACTCTGCGAGCTCCATATCCCTGGATGAAGAGGTGTTGGAGTGACTCAGTGTTCGGTCTGTGGGGGCAGCATTGGCACTTAGAGGCTAGCTCAATCTCCCGCCACTGAAGTTTCGTGTCAACCGGCACCCGATTGGAGAGAAGCCTCCAGATAAAGATGGCTATTGAGTTGGTGAGGCCTACCTTCCAAACGTCCCCCAAACCATGGATGATCGGGTTTCGTCCTCGAAGTGTGTCCCATGTCGAAGCCACCGTGAATTCCCCATGCTTAGAGAGGTTCCACCTCGGGATATCCTGTTCGTCATGGAGGATCGGTGTATTAATGATGCCATCGATAACATGCTGAGGGAGGCCGGCCTGATTGTGAAGGAGTTGAAGCTTGGGCACATCCCAACCACCATTTGTAATGAACTCCGAGACCCGGGTGGTTGGTCTTCCCCTATCATCAAGACTAAGTTCCCTCAGAGGGCTATTGCCAAGCCAAATGTCATCCCAGAAGTAGATGTCCCCTTGTCCCACTAGCCATCTCATGTGCGGTTGCGCGAGGGGCCATGCTCTTGAGAGCCTTCTCCACGTAGGGCTACTCCTGCTCGGCAATCTCAAGGTGAGCGGTGTGGAGTTGGAGCAATATTTTGCCATCATGTATCTTGCCCAAAGGGAGTTTTGCTCCCGAAATCGCCACCAAAGTTTGATATTGAAGGCGCGGAGGACCTCCATAGTTTTTCGGATCCCAAGGCCTCCTTCATCAGTGGGCCGGCACATTTGTTCCCATCCAATCCAATGGGTCCGCTTCTTTTCATTCGTAGACCCCCAAAAGAATCGGGCCATTTGTTGATCAAGTTGCTTGAGGGTACCGGCCGTGGGCTCGACGGCTTGAAAGATGTGCAAGGGGATCGCTTCAAGAGTGCTCTTAATCAACGTAAGCCTTCCTCCAAAGGATAGGTGACGGTGTGCCCATCCTGAGATCCTTCTTGCAATCTTTTCCCGTAGAAAGAGGAACATGTCCGTGCGTTTGGCACCACGATAGATAGGGACTCCGAGATAGAGAAAAGGAAAGGCCCCTCTAGAGAAGCCTCCTTCCGCCTGGATCGAGTTTGCCCAATGTTCATGGGCCTCGGCAATATAGAAATTACTCTTGGCGAGGCTGACTTGTTGGCCGGAGACTCTTTCATATTTTTCGAGACAGGCTCTTAGCCGGCGCATAGGATTTGCCGCCGCTTGAGTGAAGATGATAATGTCGTCCGCATAGGCTAGATGGCTGATCTCCATGCATCTCCGGGAGGCTTTGAACGTCATGTCCTTTTGGCCGAGGATGAGCTTATCTAATGCTCGGGACAGGTAGTCCGCAGCGATTACGAACAGAGCGGGGGAGATCGGGTCTCCTTGCCGAAGTCCTCGAGTTGATCTAAAGAAGCCCGAGGGTGCCCCGTTAACAAGGACCGAGAACCAGCAATACCCAATACACCTCTCCATAAGTGAAATCCATGAATCCGGGAAACCCATACGGAGTAAAACTTTGAAGAGGAATGGCCATTGGACCCTATCATAGGCTTTAGCCATGTCAATCTTTACTGCCACATTAGGTGCTGGGGAGCATCTAGCAAGCTCATGGAACATCTCTTGGGCCAGAAGTGCGTTGTCGTTAAGGAGCCGACCTTTGACAAATCCACTTTGGTTTGGGGAGATGACCTGTGGGAGGAAAGGAGAGAGTCGAGAGGTGAGTACCTTGGTAATGATCTTGTTTAAAACATTGCAGAGACTGATGGGTCGGTAGTCGGTCCATGACTCCGGCGATGCCTTCTTTGGGATAAGGACTATGCTTGTGGCCGTGATGCTCCTCGGCAGGAAGGCCCCTCTGAAGAACTGTCTGATTGCTTCCACTACCTCCGGCCCCACAATGGGCCAGCAGGCTTGATAGAAGGTGGCCGAGAAGCCGTCGGGTCCGGGTGCACTATCTCCGGAAATGCAAAAGGTGGCACTCCTGACCTCGTCCGCACTTGGAGCATCTGCGATGTCAGCGAACTGCTCGGCTGAGTGGACCTGCTGGATTAGGTCGAGGTCTGGATCTTCAAGTGTCGGATTGTTGGGGGCAAGGAGTTGTTGGAAGAACTCCACTGCGGACTTTTTAATCTCGGCTTCCTCGGTGAGCTCCTGCCCATTGACGCGTATTGAATGGATGCGGAGACGAACCCTCTTTTGTTTCACCCAGCTTTGGTAGAACCGGGTATTTTTGTCTCCCTCGGCAAGCCACCTCAAAGCTGCCTTCTGTCGCCAAAAATCTTCTTCCATTCTCAGCAAAAGGATGTACTCGGCAATGTGTTTGTTGATCGCTGTCCTGTGATCCGGAGTCGGCCTTGCTTCGAAACAAGATTGGGCCAGAGCAATTTCTTCCTCCTTTTCTTTTAGATTAGCATGGATGTTTCCAAAAACCTCTTTGTTCCACTTCTTAAGGGCCTTTTTAACTCTGGCCTGCTTGATTTGAATGTTTAGGATTCCACCCGCCCCCGTGGGCTCCTCCCATGCTTTTTGCACTACGGCCATGAATCCTTCATGTCGGATCCACATGTTCTGGAACCTGAAAGCCTTGGCTCCAGCGGATGTGTTCATCTTCGTGCACCTGACAAGAATTGGTCCATGGTCCGAGGCAATCCGGGGAAGGTTCGTAACCCGAGTAGCCTCGAAGGTCTTAGTCCAATCCTCGCTGACAAGCACTCTATCCAACCTTTCAAAAAGGCCGTTCTTGGCCCAGGTGAATGCCGCTCCATCAAAACCAGGGTCGAGCAGCCTACAATCTTCCGTTGCCTCCGCAAAATCTACCATCTCGGCTTGCCGGTTGGTATCACTTCCGACTCTATCTTGGTGAGATAGCATGGTGTTGAAATCGCCACCGATGATCCAAGGTGTTCCCTCAAGAGGCCCGGCAATCTCTCTCATCTTGTCCCATAAGTGATGTCTTTCAGCCCTTGTACATTTGGCGTACACGGCTGAGATGGCCACCGGCCTAGCAAGGCGGTGGGATTTGAGGTACCCGTGAAGAATTTGTTCCGAGTCAACCTCAATATCAAAAGTGGACCCCTCTTCCGCAAACATCCAAATCTTCTCGTTCGTGTTCGAACCAATGAAGGACAGCCCCAAGGCCTTAGAGAAACGGTCCGGGTCCGGTTGTGTGAGCGGTTCCATTATTGCAAGAAATAAAACATTATGACAACCAATTAGTCTTTTCAGAACGTTTTGAGTGGGCGCATTCGCGATCCCCCTCACGTTCCAAAACATGAGATTGTACGACATTATTAACAAGAAGGGTGCGTACCCAAAGAGGTTGAAGGCCCTCCTTGATAGTCAGTACGGTGTTGCTCATTGTTCGGAGCGACCTCCTCGGCGTCCTCGGCCGAACTGTTGCCTCCTAACTTCTCGGCCCCCACGTGCAATTCCATAAGGTCTTCGTCCGCATCCCCACAATTCTCAACATCAAATTCTCCGTTCTCCATGAGAGTATAATATTGGTTAGTGCTCATGTGGTTCTTTGCCGAGAAGAACCCACGCCCCCTTGTCAAAGCATGGCGCGCGCCTCCTCTCGGATTCCCTCGCCGAACTGGTGAGACCAAGCTCCTCGCATTGGGGGAGCCCCACTCCACGTCCATGTTCCCACGTGGTGTTGGTGGTTCGGTGGTGGGATGCAATGGATTCCCCCGGTTCGGTGGGGACTTCCCAATCTCGATCCCGGCAATGAGCCCGGCAATCTGAGTTCCGGAGCTCGGTCCGCTCCCCAAAGTAGAGTCACCCTTGGAGTTCGGTCCCTCCCAGGAAGTATCACCGGAGTCCTCCCCATTTGTTTTGTTATTGTTTGGTCGATCACCGGCCTTGCCTTGCTTCTTCCCCTGATGTTTCCATTCGTTGGAGCTGGAGGCATTCTTCCCCATATCTTGCTTCCCCTTCTCGGTCTGTCTCTCGGGTTGTGACTGTTTTGGCGGGCCGTTGTGGTAGTTTCTCTTTGGCGGCCGTTCCTTCTTGCCCGTCGCATAGCACACCTCACTTGCATGGCCGACATGTTTGCATTCTCGGCAATATGATGGTATCTTATCCCATCGGACTCGCTGCACCGTTTCTCGCCCACCAAGATCGAGGATTATCTCTTCGGTAGGTGGTTTTGTGATGTCTATCTCGACGCAAATTCGGGCAAATGAAAGCCGAGTCTTGTTTGCCGTGGCTCGATCAATTTGTATTGGATTGCCGAGAAGCTTGCCGATGGCGAATAAGGCGGATTGGTCGAAAAGATGAATGGGGAGGCCAATTAGGTTGCACCAAATTGCCGCAATGGGGGACTCGCAGTAAGCATCAAAGTCCGGGGACCATTTGAAGACCCTCATCGGGTGTCGGTCAATGAGCCAAACGGGCGTACCCCTTGGGCCTCCAAGGATTCGGGCATAGTCCGCCAAGTCCTCGCATTGAATGAGAATATGTTTAGCATTAATGTACTTCCAACTAAATCCACACCGAAGTTTAATATTATCGAGGGTCTTTTGGATTTGCAGTCCCGTAGGGATAGAGTGAGAGAACTTACCCACAATGGCGTGTCCCATGCTCTCAGCAAGCTTTTGAGTTTCCGCTCCGGAGAAGTAAATGGCCGGGATGCCGTCGGACACTGAAGCAAATCCAATGTTCTGGAGCTTATCCGGTTCAAAGGCTTGGGGGCCGGTAGGGTCAGTCGAGCCTTTGAGCATGTCCGCCATCGTTTTCGGCCGACCGGGGTGGCTTGCGGCGCCTTCACCCCGGCCTTGTAGAGTGTTACTCGCCAAGCCCGACGGGGTACCCTTAAGCAAGTCCGCCATCGATTTCGGCCACGGCGAGGGCCCCGGTGTAGCTTCTACCCCCCCAAGTTGATTAACTACATTCGGCCCTTGTGTTGCGGCATCCGTCGCGGACTTAGGTGTGTTTCCATTTCTCTTCGGATTGTTGAGTTCGGCTTCTCCATTCTCGGTGTGGATCTTCTCGGCACCTACGTTGCCGTTGTGTGCCCTTCTCGGCTTTTCCATTCTCGGCTTTTCGGCTTTTTCTTTCTCGGTGTGGATCTTCTCGGCTTTTTCCTTCTCGGTGAGGATCTGTTCGGCATCATCCATAGGCGTATCGTTGGGTGTTGGTGTGTCTCTTGTCACTGCAACCATCTCGGCACTAGACGTGGTCTTGTTCGTCGTCTCGATAAAAGGCTTTTCTCGGTAGACGTTAGGGTTCGACTTCGGTCGCGGCTGGCCGAGCTCCGCACTGTAATGTTCCGAACTAGCCTCAAACGTAGCTCGGAGCTTGCTAGTTCGTCCTCGTTCGAGAGGGGGAAAGTCCTCAAGAGAGGGTTCATTCCCATCCCGAGGTGTGTGTGTGACACTTTGCATGCATCTCGAAGAGTTTAGGGGGAACTCCAGTGGTTTGTGACCGGCCGTAATGAGAGGTTGCGCAACCAATGTGTCTAGCATCTCCGCCGAGTCCAAGGCGGCTAAGTGGATGATTTCGGCCTTTGTTGGTTGCGTTGGGGCCTCCACGACAATCGTCTCACGTGAGCTCTTGGGACGGAAAGGAGTTAGCCCACTTTCGGAAGGAGGTTTTGGTCTCCAAGCCAATTCGGGAAAGTTGGGTTGCTGCAAAAAGGAGCTAGATTTTTGTTGTTTTGGGGGCTCAACGGATGCATTGGGGCCAGCATCACGTGGTGTTCCGAAGTGGCAAGGCGCCAAGGAACTTTCGGAAAGTGATTTTGTTGTTGTGCCCATTTCGGGCAAGTTGACTATCGCGTCCACCAAGGCCTTTTGACCCATGCTAGAGCCATCTCTCTCCGAGCAGCCATCATGTGGGGGGTTGTGCTCTCCTCCGTCACCGGTCCCCGCGTTTGCGCCGGCCGCAAGGTCATCGGCCGGAGCGTTGCCAACAGTTCTGGCGCCGGCAAGTTCTTCATTAATCTTAGCTTCATCTTCACCGTTGGGATTAGGGGAGGGCTCCATCGACGTCGGGAAGATGGGGCCTTTGCATTTTGGACTTCCGACCGGCGAGCTCCCTTCGGCCCCGAAATCAATCTTCTTCCTAAGTTGCTTGTCCTCCGGCATCGGTGAGGGTACGAACCTTTTCCGACCAGTGCCTTTGGTGGGAGGGGCTGGTGTACTTTTCCGTGCCTTCACCTTCATTTTCAAAGTTTTCCTCGCCACTTTCTTGCAGGGAAAAATTATGGAGGGAGACTCCTCCGACGTGAAAGTCATTGGCTGGTCCGAGAGAGGGTCCTCGGCCGACCGGAGGACCATTAGCTGGTCCGAGATGGTGCGCGGTTCTTCGGACTCCGGGGGGGGATCCGGCAGGAGCTCCGGCATGATCGAGAGAGTGAGTCGAGTCACCAGCCGCTCCGGAGCTTTGTTCGTGCCTTAGCCAAAGGAGTGGGTTGGTTGGTGAGAGTCCGAGGTCGGGAGGGTGGTGGGTGGCTGGTGGAGCGGGGGCGTGAGGGGGACCGTCGACAGTGGTGAGCCGAGTGAGAATGGGGTAGGCGGCGATGTGGGAACTCAAAACGTGGTGGGGGATTCTAGAGAGAAGGGAGAGCGTCTCTCTCTAACTTACAATTTAGATGAGGATTCCTGGTTCGGGGGTTAGTCGGGCGAAGAAGAAGATGGTTTTTGATATGGTTGATGAACTCGCCGAAATCCATGGTGTAAGGGAGAAACCGGTGGTAAGCGAGCATGTCCCTATTGGGGAGATGTTGCTTTCTCTTGCTCAAATGGCCAAAGAAGGGGGCGGCCCTACGACAATAGGATCGGCCGGAGCGTCGCCGGCGCCGGTGCCGGTTGGCCGGATTCTTGAAGCTCCAAGCTTGGAGTGTGATTTGGTCAACAAGATGGATGTTGCAAGTACACCCTCTCACGTGCAGCCTAGGGGTGAGGATGGGGTGGCATGTGATGGTGTGGGTGCATGTGACTCACCAAAGGAGGAAAAGACAAGGGACACTTTACATGGGGAAGAAATTGTTGCTCCATTTGTGGATAATAACGTTTGGAATTCAAATGAAGCACCATGTGCCATCCATATCCATCTCGACAATGATGGAGGCAAATATGAACGTGGCCCCGGTGCTCGGCCACCGGAATCTCCACCGGAAAAGGTGGCGTCGCCGGCGAATGCTTGGAAGGAGGCTAAAGACCTCTTCTCACATGGGGGGACGGGGGCCCATGGTGGGAGCTCCAACTCCACACACGACCCATAAGGCCGAGCCATTCCCACTTGACGCCGGCGCAGGGCCACACCTATGGGGGCGGCCGGAAGCGTCGAAGGTATCCCATATCTTTCCTTTACCGATCTTGAAACGGAACACCTCTCGAAGAAACTAGGACTAGCCATTGTGGGGAAGTTCTCCCACTCGCTCCCATCCTCATTCCAAATTCAAAAAAGTTTAGGGTGCATGGGGCTAGTTGGAGATTACACTTGGAAATACTTGAATGCTAAGCACATACTACTCCAATTCCAAGAAGTGGCTGATTATGCCAAGGTGATAAACGGTCCGAATGGTAATCCGATTTGGTATTTGAATAATCATCCGATGAGGGTGTTCAAGTGGGCGCCGGATTTTGATACTTTCTTCGAGTCGCCGATCGTCGCCGTGTAGTGTATCATGGGAATCCCAGCCCACCTTTTTGAGGAATCGGCCCTCATGGCGATCGGCAAGCTCCTAGGCAAGCCGCTACAAGCGGATCATGCCACAATCAATCAAACCCGACTCTCTTTTGCTAGGTTATGCGTAGAGATTGATATCTCAAAGGCCCCGACGGAAAAGATCATCCTAAACATCCTAGGCAAAGATTCAAGACACAAAGTTGCATGGGATCGTATCCCATTGTTTTGCGAGAATTGTAAGCATGTTGGGCACGCCATCGATGATTGTCATGCGTTGGGAAGGAAGGGACGAGTTGGAGGCAAGGACCATCGAGCATCAACAAAGGTGTTTGATCCTAGCCATGTCCCCAAGACCATCCGCCGAGAGTGGCGACTACGGATGGCACTCCCCCAAACATTGATCACACTTGCAAGGAGAACGAAAGAGACAACCACGAGGAGATCAAGAAGGACAAAATGGAGGCCAATCCGTTGGGTTCAAGAGAGTCTTTTGGGAGTCAACCAAGTGTGGATGAAGATGGGTTTCAATTGGTGTCACGGAAACGGAAAGGAAAGGCTCGTAACGGAGGAACGCAATCCAAGGCTCCACACATTGATCATTGGCGTTCAAAGGACAATGTGGCTACGGTTTCATTTGTTCGAGATGAACCTAGCGCGAGCAAGACGAGCACTTAATCAATGAGTGTCTCATGCGGGCTCCCCGACCGGGAGAAGGAAGGCTTCATCGAGGAACTTGATCCGGAAGGGATTACCCATCACGGGGGTATCCCTATTGCGGGTCTCAATTGAGGGACGGAGGTATATTTTGTGATGGGAAGGTACCGTCATGTTAATTGTAATAGGATTGCTAAGAGTACATTGATGACCACTCTAGTAGGTAGGGAGGCCCTCGTTGTACTCTAATTGGTTGTTGTGAATCGTCACTTTCGGGCGATTCGGGGTTTTGATTGTTCGTTGCAATTGACTCTGGTAATGCACAGGTGTGGGTCCGCCTTAACCCTCCACCCTCGTGGAAAAAAAAAAGGCTCTTCATCAGATTCTGATATAAGAATCTTTTCAAGGATTTCTTTAATCCTTCGTCAATAGATAGACTATTGATTTTCTTTTTCGTTTTACACTTATTAGTGTAATGTCCTAGTCTGTGACATTTGTAACAGATAGGGGGTTTTCTTCCTTTGGATTTTTCTTCATCCCTAAAGGATGACTTATGAAAAGATTTTCTTTTCTTTCTTTTGAAAGGATTTTTGGAAGATTTATAAACCTTTCTTTTCTTTTCAGAGGTTTGATGGGGAAAAGTTTGTAAGCCTAATTACTCACAGAAGTCTCCAACGACCATCTTTCCCATAACCTTTTCTTTTCGAACTTGTTTATGTAATTTTATTTCATTACACAAGTTGATTCCTTTAGAAATAATTTCTGAAGAAAGGTCTCCATATGTGTACAAATGGTATGGAATTTCTCCATTGTTTTTTTGCTTTATCCTATTACGAACTTTTTCAGCAAAGAAATGGGGTAGTCCTGATAAGAACTTCTCTTTCCAAAATTGTTGGTAACAATCTTCTCTAGTAAAGACTTTAGAGAGAAAGACATTCTTATACCACTTATATTGAGATAAATTGTGGCATCTAAGGTTCATCAATTGCTCTTGAGTTTTATCAAGATGCAATGATGCTTCTTCGATAAAGTGTTTTGCTATCGTATATAATAGCGTATTAACACTGTCTGGGACTTGTGTAATAACATTGTCCCTGTTTTCTATCTTAATAGCATTAAGGATTTGATTTTTTACTTCTTCGTTAAAGCAAAAATCCCACCAACCTTTAAGCTGGCCAGTGAAGCCTTGAATTATGGCTTTTGCAATAACAGGATCTGTAGTGCCATTGACCCTATGGGCCGAGGCATACATTGTCATATAATTTATGACAGCTTGAATTTGGTATTCAGAAAGACCATCAATATTCCATTCATTAATGGATTTCCCATCATAATAGCATAGGTTTGAATAAAACCTTGCTATCCCTTTTGGGACCGAAGTTTAAACCAAAGTTTTCAACTTCGGTGTTCTGGGATACCTTTTCAATCCTATTCATTTGGTCTCCTAAAGTATTGAGATAAAGGTTTGTAAAATTGTTCTGGCAAACAATATCCTCGAATTTTCCTGCTGAGCTTTCTTAATAAGGAGAGGCAAGAATTTCCCCTTCTAATGTTTTAATAGAAAGATTCATTTCTGGGGGATGGATACTTTTAATAATTTTTCCAGAAACAGTTTTGAAATCATTGAGTGAAGTTTCAAGAGTAGAAATGACCCTTTCGTCCTTGAAATCAGGAAAATCACTTTTCTGTAGAGCATACATTTTCTTAAGAAATTCAAAGAAATCGAGAGTATTTTCTCCGTTAATTTTTCTCAAAAATTTTTTATAAAGAGAAAACCATTTGTTTTGACTCTTCACTTTTAAGAGAAAACGATTTTCTTTTTAAATCACTTTCTTTTGAATAAAAAGAATCGAAATCTCTATCTTCTTTACTTAAGACATTAATAGAAAAGTCACTATAACCCATTTCCGAGGGGGTAGGAGAGGTTTTTATAGTATTACTAGAAGAAGGAATATCTACCTTATATTCAGGATGATTTATTCCTGAAGGTGAAAAGCACGTTCCTTTTGTGTTTTCCTTTTCAAAACTAGACAAAGGAACGGAAGAGGTAGAAACTCTACTTGGCTGTCTCATATTTAGACGAGCGACTCTTGTATCAGAAAACCTGATTTCGACATCACCATTAGAGTGTTCTATAATGTCTTCAAGTTTTCTTGGTTCCGGTTTTTCCGGTTCAATGGCTTCTTCAAGGAGCCAATTTTCAGGTAATTTAACCTGATCCCAAGTAATAGTTTGGGGAATCTTAACATTACTCTTTTCTAAATTAGTGACAAAAAGAGTAGTATGTTTTCCTGATTCGTAAGGAATTTCCTTACATCTTGGGAAAACAGAATTCATAACTTTATAATGCATCCTATATGTAAGAATAACATTTATTGCTTCTCTAGCCATATTAAACCCTTCGGTTCTAATATCTAAGCATAAAGCATGCATTAAGGTCGTGTCTGTTAAAGACAACACAAAATTGGGAAAGCAACTAAAATAAATTGGTCCATCACAAAGACTAATTTCTACAATCCCTAATAAAGAATCATGAAACCTTAGGTGTCTTTTATCACGAACAGCAATTAAAGCAGAGGTGTTTAACCCATTTCTAGTTGCAGGTTTTAGTCCAATTTGGACTAATCCTAAATGAAGGAATTTGTAATTCTTTCTGTGTTCTTCAATTAAAGATTTAGAAAGAAGTTTAAATGAACTAAATCCCGTTCCTAAAGTAAGGGATTCCTCAACGGTTTTTACGATATAATCGCAAGTAGTTGTGTCAAAATTTCCTTTTCGTTTATAAACAGAAGGTTCATTTGGAATTTTCCAATTTTGAATTGATTTTTCAAAATTTTTTGAAATTATTATTTGTTTATTACTATTAGGACTACAAGCACTGCTCCCTGAATTATCCTTATTTTTCGACAATATTCTGCTTAAAGAATTCATGGCTTGATAAATTGTCAACGATTTATACCAACATCCAAAAATGCCCTCACGGCTCAACAGGATGCTATTCAGGCTACGCGACGAATGGCCAAAGCCGTTTTCTTAAGGAATGAATTCTCCAGGCAGAAGACCGGAAAAGGAAAGATAAAAAGAGCACAGAGTTAAGAAACAAGAGCACAGAGTTAAGAACAAGAATTCTAATAACACGAAACTTAAACTGAGATTACATTGTTTATTACATATTACTCGGCTCCTTCCTCGGTCTCGGCTTACCCATCTCGGTCGAGAACGCTCTACGTCTCGCCCCCTCAAACCCAAACCTGGCCACGGCGCCTACACGATGCCTAGCCATGCCAAAACCTCCACCGGACCCTACTCCAGAGGCTGAGGTAGCACGAGACCTCACGGACCAACAAATGATCTTTCGATCCTCCGATGCCACCTCCCCCAAGCATCCGACCAAAGCTACGAAGCTTAAACGCGCTCCGACACCCTCCTCGAAAGCCAATGGCCGGAAACGATTCCCCCCTCTCCTCTCCCGGAGGATAAACAACTCCGCAAGAAACTCTCGTTTGGGGGAGAAGATAACCCCAACACCGGAAGCCCCAAGTACAAATCGACCATCTTTGCGTCAAATCCTAACCAAGACGAAGAGGATAACCGGTCGTCGGAAGTCACCGTTCCGCTCCTCAATCGCGAAGATGAGGTAAGGAACACAAGGCACCCGTTGGCACAGGATCTATTGCCGTGACCCCGACCGCCGGCCATGTGCCCGGCTACGTCACGAGAACCGCCGAGGATGGTAAGGACAAGGTCCTACACGGCGACCGAGGGTTGGTAGATGATCCTAGTATGGGACTAATGTCCTTGAAGTTGGTGGAAGTCAACTTGCCCAAAATGGTAGAGACAACAAATCCTCTTATTGAAAGTACCTTGTCGCCCTATCCCCTCGAGCCATCACGTGATGTTGGTGCTGTTGCTCCTCCAATGCAGCCAAAATCTAGCCCTATTTTGCAGCTAGTATCCCTAGACTCGGCGGAGATATTCGATGCTATGGTGGCGCAGCCACTCCTCGCTGGCCAATGCCCGGTGGAAGACTACTCGAGAGACAAGTACCCTTTCGACCCCTCCCGGCCGACTGGACCAGCAATCCTCCCACCTATGGAGACTAACAACCCATCCTACGAAGATTTCCCTCCTCTCGAGCAGGGTAGGGCTCGGAAGCTCCGAGTCTCTTTTGAAATTGGCTCATCGTCACTAAGGAGGGAAGGAACATGGCCGAGACCAAAGATGGGCGACCAAATGCTTCTTGACTTGTCGGGATTAATAGAAAGCGATGCGAATAACCCGAAGGTCATGCCGGACACGACTCGAAAGAATGGGAGGGCCGGAACAAGAGTCCAAACAACCCAATGCAACATGGTAGTCCAGAGGCCGAGACGAGCCACTCTAGCAAGCCAAAGACGATGGCAGGCATGGTTCGGGATCAAACGAAGGAAGATGGACCCCAAGTCTTCATCCCCGAAACCATCAAGAATATTGGGTTTGTCTCCTCCTCAAATGGCACCCCGACCATCTACTTTTCAGCTGCGGAAACCGAGAAGTTGGCGACGAACCTCGGACATGCCATCGTCGGTAAGTTCTCTCATTCTATCCCGACATCTTTTCAAATTCAAATAGCCCTTGATAACATCAAATTTTGCCGAGGATTTACTTGGAAATATATTAATGCGAAACACATTCTTGTTCAATTTGAGGATATTGCGGATTATGCTCGGTTGCTAAGCGGCTCCAAAGGTACTCCCGTATGGTTTGTCGATAGGCACCTATTGTGAGTCCCCCATTGCGGCGATATGGTGCAATCTAATCGGACTCCCCATTCATCTATTTGATCAGTCGGCACTATTTGCAATCGGCAAGTTGCTGGGAACACCGATACAAATAGATCGTGCAACAGCTGACAAGACTCGCCTCGGCCTGGGACTCTAACCGGGCTTGTCGGCCTTATATCCCGGCACTTGGCGATATTTGGCATGGTAGCCTCTCAACGACTGTTTCGGTCTTCATGTGGAGGCTTATTTCAAACAGAATTCCGGTGGATACAAAGCTCCAATGGAGGAATATTTCTTTGGCCTCAAAATGCCAATGCTGTCCCGGGCATCCAGGAATTGAATCCCTACAACACCTCTTCGTGAATGGGCAAGGGGCAACCATGGTTAGGAGACTCTTTGGCGAATGGGTAGATGGAACGAGCCACCCCCTCTTGCCGGGTGACTCCATTCCAACCAGAATCGAAGCTTGGTCTAAAAGAATCAACCGGATCGCAAAGGACCATATGGCTCGGACTCTCCCTTGCATCATATTTTGGTTTGTTTGGGCGGAGAGGAATAATTGCCGACACAATGGGGTACGCTTCAGGTCATTTAACGTGGTATGGCAAGTCAGGCTTCACATCTAGAAGTTGGTTGAAAGTGGGCGGGTACGTGTAAAGCATCTTAAGGATGCATCGAAGCGAAGGGCCATGGCAGTCAAATGGTACCCTCCGGACGCCCCGTGGGTCAAACTGAATACCATGGGCAGATATGACATGAGTACGAACCGAGCGAGCGGAGGAGGTATCATCGGAGATCACCTCGGCAATCTGGTTGTGGCGTTCCACACTCGTCTCGACGCTCATACCGAGCTAGAGGCCGAGCTTGAAATCATACACCGAGGAATGGCTCTTGCCAAGAGGCGAGGTTCTTTGACATGGGTTGAAACAAGCTCATAGCAAGCAAAGGCAGTCATTGACTCAAGGGATTGGGGTCAGGCAGCTAGCCGATACACGATGGTCAAAATTCAATGCCTTGTGAAGGAAAACAGGTTCAAATTAAGCTATGTTCACCGAGAAGGTAACAACGTCACCGTAGCAACGTTCTCCTTCAAACGCCAATCATCAATGTGGTGGCCTTTGGTAATCAAATCTCCCTCGTGCACCTTGCCTTTCCTCTTCCTCGACACCACTTGGAACCCATCCATGTCCACACTTGGTTGGTTTCGATTTGCTGCTCTTGTGGCCGACGAAACAACATCCATTATACCTTCCTTGCGCTTCTCTTGGTTGGCACATTCTTTATCCTTGTTTCTATGCTCATAACTCGTTGAAGTGCCGGCCCAAGTATTCACCTTTGGACGCCATTCTCGGTGAATGATCTTGGAGACATTGCTCGAGTAGTGCGTCTTTGTTGGCGTTCGGTGGTTCTTACTACCATCACGTTCCTTCCTTCCCAAAGCATGACACTTATCAATTGTGTGCCCAACATGCTTACAATTGGCACAAAACAAAGGTATACGATCCCATGCCACTTTGTGCCTTGATTCTTTACCTAAGATATTGAGAATAATCTCTTCCGTAGGGGGCGTAGAGATGTCAATCTCAACGCATATCCTAGCAAAGGAGAGTCGGGATTGGTTAATTGTGGCATGATCGGCTTGTAATGGCTTGCCTAGTAGCTTGCCGATCGCCATGAGGGCCTATTCCTCAAAGAGATGCGCCGGGATTCCCATGATGTTACACCATACGGCAACAATCGGTGACTCGAAAAAAGTATCAAAATCTGGCGCCCACTTGAACACCCTCATCGGATGTATATCAATAAGCCCATTCGGATTCCCATTGGGGCCATTTAGCACCTTAGTATAATCAGCCACTTCTTGGAATTATATTAAAATGTGCTTAGCATTCAAGTGTTTCCATGTGAAAGCACCAACTAGCCCCATACCCCTAAAGCTTTTTTGAATTTGAAACGTAGATGGGAGCGAGTGGGAGAACTTCCCGACTAAGGCTAATCCTAGTTTCTCCGATAGATATTTCTTTTCTAAATCGGTAAATGAAAGAGATGGGGTACCTTCGTGACAGCCGGCCGTTCACATAGGCTTGGCCTTGCCGGCATCAAGTGTGATTGGCTTGGCCTTTTGGTTATTGTACAAGGTTGAAGCTCCCTCCACATTCCCCATCCCTCCATGGGAGAATAATTGTTTTGCCTTCCACCAATCAACCGCCGGCCGGACCAGGTTTTCCGGCGAGGATTCCGGCGGTGGTGCGTCGGAGCCATGGTCATCCTTGCCTCCATCTTTGCCGAGATGAGGATGCATAGTACATGGTGGTGATTTTGAATTCAAAATGGCATTTTCCACAAATGCACCAACATAATCTTGCCCATGAAAAGTGGCCTTTGTCTTTTCCTCCTTTTGTGAGTCACATGCACCCACCAACTCACATGCCACCCCATCATCCTTCACGTGGGCCATGGTACTTGCAATGGTCAGCCGATTGACCATCTCTTTCTCCATGCTTGATCCACCAAGATTCCGGCCTGCCGGCGCCGGCGACATTCCGGCCATCTCCTCACCATCAAGCCCATCCATTCCACTCGTCGGGGCGCTCCCTTCCTTGGCCATTTGGGCTAGAGAGCTCAACATATCCCCAAAAGGGGCGAGCTTGTTTTCTGACGTCCCTTTCCTTTCACCATGGCGTTCCGCAACGAGACTATCCACCATTTCAAAGACCATCTTCTTCTTAACCCGACTAACCTCCGAACCAGATTCAAGGCCGGCTCGTTTGAGGGCTTGTCGAGCTTTCTCCGGGTGAGCCGTGCCAACCCTTTTGGTTTTAGACCGTGCAATCGAATGAAACCTCCCTCTCCGGCGAGGAGAGGGGCTGGATCGTGTGTTCCAAGGCATCGGCATCCCCCTCCGGCAACTCACCGCCGGACTTCACCATGTGTTGGATGCAACAATCACATTACACCTCCCTCAAAGGGGAGGGAGAGGGAGTGGACGAATTCTAGAGAGAAGGGAAAGCTTCTCTCTCTAACTTTGAGTCCCCTCAAGCTTAAACCGGGCTATGTCGATCTCTTCCTTCAACCTTGTCGGAATAGATGACCATATCCATGCCCTTTTCACTATGCAATTAACCAATGAAATCCGGCCCCGCCCAATCCGGTCCATTAGCCTCCTTTGCCTTCGGGTTCATCCATGAGTTACTCTCCTTTGCCTTGTTCTTTCCTTGGTGTTTCCATTCCCCATTACCATCATTTTGATTCTGATCATCCCTAGTTTTCTTAGTTCCGTGTCCTCCATGTAGTGGCTGTTTCGGTGGAACAATGTTGTAGTTTCGCTTTGGGGGTCGGTCCACTTTCCCGGCAGCATAGCAAACATCGCTTTTATGTCCAACGTGTTTGCATTCCCGGCAATAATATGGGATCTTATCCCACTTCACTTGTTGCACCGTCTCCCGCCCACAAATATCCAAGATGATCTCGTCGGGTGGTGGTTTTGTGATATCTATTTCGATGCATATGTGAGCAAAGGAGAGTCTTGATTTGTTGGCCGTGGCCTGGTCAACTTGGATGGGAGTTCCAAGGAGTTTCCCACTGGCAAAGAGGACCGATTGATCGAAGAGATGGATCGGGAGCCCAATTAGGTTGCACCATTACCGGCGAGTAATGGCTGCGCCACCCAAGTATCCAACCTTTCCGCCGAGTCCAAGTTAGCAACTTGCAAGGCATTATTCTTTTTTGGCTGCCTTGTCGTGACAATGTGTTGGAGATCTCGTGGAGGCCCGTAGGAGTATGGGACAAAAGCACTTGGTTTTGGCTGCACATGGTGTCCAACAGCTAATGCTGCATGTGACTCCTCACCATGGGAAGTCTACAAAGGACTTTCAAAAAGTGCTCTGGTGTCTATTACCATTTCGGGAAGTTTGACTTCCTCTTGCCCCAAGATTCCTTTTGCTTTTGCAGCGTATAGTACCCATTGTTTTGTCTTGATTCAAAGGGGTGTCATCCCCCTCGGCGACGGTGGACTCCACGCCGGCTGACTGACCGGCCTTCTGGCCGGAAAGTGTATATTTTCCGGGAGAAGCAAGAACTCCGGCCTCCGGCCCTTCCAAATCTTGGTCATTGTCGTTCCCACTTTGTATGTGCTCCTCTAACCTAGAGGAGTCCCCCATTACATGTGCCGGAGCCACCGGGAAAATGGGGCCTTTGCACTTGGGACTTCCGGATGAGATTCCGTCTTCCTCACCAAAATCGATCCTCTTTCTTAATTGTTTGTCTTCGGGAAGTGGAGAAGGGACAAATCTTTTCCAACCATCCCCTTTAGTGGGTGGTGCAGGGGTGCTCCGCCGCGTCTTGAGTTTTGCTCTCTTAAGTTTCATTGCTAACTTCTTGGAGGTTTGGTTCAATATTTTGATCCGGGATGGTTATGGCCTCCTCGGGGTCCACGTGGCTGACCCATTGCTTTGGCCAGCCGGGATGGGGTCTTCGGCGAGGTATAACCAAGGTCCAACATAGACGTGGCTCCGGGTATGAGAGTTGCGGGTGAAGGCCCGAGCGTTTGCCGTCGTGGCTAGGCGTCTAGGCCGACGGGGGGAGATGGGCGAGGTTGTGTGAACGACCGGCGCGGGAAGATACCGTGGGACAAAGGGGTGAAACCGACGGAGGTGTTGGTGAAGGTGGTGGTCGGCGGGGTGGTGGTGGGTGATTAGGTGCGGGACTATACTTGGATGATTTTTAGAGAGAATGAGGAGCTTTTCACTCTGGATGATTTTTTTTTAATTCTTATTAGAGGTTTTACTTGGAAATACATCAATGCAAAACATGTGCTTATTCAATTAGAGGATCTAAGTGATTACGCTCGGTTGCTAAATGGCCCGAAGGATACCCCGGTGTGGTATGTAGATAGACACCCGATGCGAGTCTTTAAGTGGACTCCGGATTTTGATGTTTATTGTGAATCGCCGATTGCAGCTATATGGTGTAACTTTTTTTTTGAATCAATTCCGAAAAAATAATTTTTTGTTTTTTTTATTTATTTATTAAACACCATCATAGTGTAGGGTTCGTGGGTCCCTCATCCCTATATTTCAAAAGGCGATGAATACAAAACGTGGCCACACCCGAAAGTGATGTGCCTTCACAAACTTGGGAGTAGTATGCGGTCCGGAGCCACATGCCCGGACCTCATCATACTCCCTTTCAAAAGTCAAAATACAATTAAGCAAAACCAAAGGCTATACCCTCCTTTCCTCCAAAGCAAGAGTTTATTCTTCATCCTCATTTTGGACCCGAATGTTCGGGATTCCCGTTGCATCCATCCTAGTGATTGTTGTAAGGTGTCTTGGCGCTGTGAGGGCATTCATACGTCAGTAGTCGGTACGTTCCAAACCCATTTTAGCGAGGAATCTCCGGCCCTATTCCCTTTTTTTTTTGTCAAACACCTTAACGGTGGAGGGTTCGTGGGTCCCTCATCCCTATATAGCAAAATATTTCTCGGTTACAATTAGCCTAGCTCGAGGCTTAGGGTTACAAGCGGCTATTACAACTAACTATTACAACCAAAACAAGGACAATCAAAAGGCCAAATCACCACAAGAGTAAGTAGGGGTTGTGTCACAAATGGCTCGACACCCGCCTACTCTACGGTGTCCTCCTAAGCATCTTCCTCGGCACGGACCCGGAAGTTCGGAATCCCCATTTGTTCCATTCGAATGACATCTTGGACGGCTCTCGGTAAGTCTTGGGCCTCCAAGACTCGACTGTGACTCAAGTCGACACCAATCTTCGCAAGTAAGTCAGCCGCCTTATTGCCTTCACGGTGGATGAAGGTAGTTCGGAGTGTGAGTTGACGCTTGTGTAAGGTCATGTAGGCCATGGCTTGGCGAGTGTGAGCAGGCCCCCAACTTGGCCCTTTAATGAGATTGAGTGCTTGCTCGGCGTCCGATTCGAGCCAAATTGGTTTCTCAAGCTCCGAGGCCAGCATCAAGCCGTGGTGCATGGCGAGTAGTTCGGCTTCGAGTGGTGAATGTGCTTCGAGAGGGAGCGCGTAGGCGACGAGCGCCTTACCCAAATGGTCTCGAATGAGGCCGCCTCCCCCAGCTTTTCCTGTTGCTTCGTTAAAGGACCCGTCCGTATTAAGTTTGATCCAGGCCTGATCCGGTGGTTCCCACTTAACCATCATAGCGAGTCGCGGTAGCCGTTGAGGTTTGGCATGGCTTGGGATACTGACTCCGAGCCTAACCCCTCTTCAATGCTTTGGATTAAGCCTCCCATTGGCCATGCTGTTTCGGACGAAAGTGAGGATTTTTTTTTTTTTTTTTTTTTTTTTTTAAATTAACTTCATATATTTATATCATATATATGAAGGAGGAAATTACAAATCAACTCCTATAACAAGGAGGAAAGACAAATTGAAATTACAAATCAACTCCTATAACAAGGAGGAAAGACAAATTACGCCACCTAGGGTTCGAACTCGAGACCTCCAGGATGGACGCGGTATCCAGCACCCTTTACCGCTAGGCCAAGGGGCTTGGATGGACGAAAGTGAGGATTTGCCAAATCACATTGCTCGGTTTGAATTGAACATCATGATGGCGGCTTCTATTTCTCTCTGCCCAGAGGAACCAGAAGATAAGGGTAAGGCATGGCTCGGCTGAGGTGCTTCCTTCCCGGCTGCTGCACTCTTCTCGCCCATACCTCAATTCTTGTTGGGATCGTGTCATTGACCACGAGAGTGGGGGCCGAGCCTTCGAACCACCCGTCGAATTCCCTCCACACTCTTGTTGCACCTACTCCTTGAATGAAGAGATGTTGGAGAGACTCGGTACTAGGCCTGTGCGGGCAGCACTGGCATTTGGATGCGAGTTCAATCTTGCGCCATTGCAGCTTTGCGTCAACAGGGATGCGGTTAGAAATGAGCCTCCAATTGAAGATAGCGATGGTAGTTGTGAGGCCAGCCGTCCAAATCTCCTCGAGCCCTTGGATGATGGGTTGAGGCGACCGGACCGTCTCCCAAGTCGAGGCTAGCGAGAAATCTCCTCCCCTCGTGAGCGTCCATCGTGGGATGTCCGGCTCCCCGGGGAGTATCGGGGTTTTGCAAATTTGATCAATGATCTGTTGGGGAAGGCCCGCCTGGTCGTGGAGAACTTGGAGTTTTGGAGCGTCCCACTCACCATCCGTGATAAAATCCGAGACAATCGTTGTAGGGCTGCCCCTCTCGTCGAAACATAGCCCCCTAAGAGGGACGTTGCCAAGCCATATATCATCCCAGAAGTAGATCTTACCTTGACCAACAATCCAACGAATGTGCGGGTGAGCGTTGGCCCAAGCTTTGGCCAGCCTCCTCCACGTCGGGCTATTCCTTCCCTTGATCCTTGGCGAAAGTGGCGAGGAATTGGCGCAATACTTTCTCATCATGTACCGGGCCCATAAAGAGTTCTGTTCTCTGAACCGCCACCAGAGTTTAATGTTGAATGCTCTTAGAACTTCTGTGAACTTTTGGATCCCGAGCCCTCCCTCCTTGGTGGGGAGGCACATTTGGTCCCAGCTGATCCAATGTGTCCGTTTTTTCTCAGTCGTCGAGCCCCAAAAGAAGCGAGCCAATTGCTGATCGAGTAGCTTAAGGGTTCCGGCCGTGGGCTCAATGGCTTGGAAGATGTGGATAGGAACTGCCTCAAGAGTGCTCTTAATGAGAGTTAGCCTTCCTCCAAAAGATAGATGACGATGTGCCCATCCGGAAATCCTTCTAGCGATCTTCTCTCGAATGAACATGAACATTTCGGTTTTCTTGACTCCACGGTATATAGGGACCCCCAAATAGAGGAATGGGAAGGACCCCCGAGCAAAGCCTCCTTCGTTTTGGATTTCATGCGCCCAATGCTCGTGCGCTTCAGCAATATAGAAATTGCTTTTTGCAAGATTGATCTGCTGCCCGGAGACTCTCTCATACCCGTCAAGGCACTCTCTAAGCCGACGCAATGGGGTTGCAGCTGCTTGAGTGAAGAAAATAATGTCATCGGCATATGCTAAGTGGCTGATTTCCATGCACCTCCTGGCCGCTTTGAAGGTCATCTCTTTTTTACCAAGGATGAGCTTGTCGAGGGCCCTGGAGAGATACTCTGCGGCAATCACAAACAACGCCGGGGAGATGGGGTCTCCTTGTCTGAGCCCCCGAGTAGATTTGAAGAATCCAGTTGGGACACCGTTAATAAGGACCGAGAACCAACAAGAACCAATGCACCTTTCAATCAGGTCGATCCACGCATCCGAGAAACCCATGCGCCGAAGCACCTTGATCAAGAAGCTCCATTGCACTCTATCATACGCCTTGGCCATGTCGATCTTAATGGCCACATTCGGTGCAGGGGAGCACCTTGCTAATTCGTGGAACATCTCTTGGGCGAGGAGGGCGTTGACATGTAGGAGCCGCCCCTTCACGAATCCACTCTGGTTCGGGGAGATAACCTGTGGCAAAAAAGGCGCAAGGAGTGCGGTTAGAACTTTTGTAATAATCTTGTTGAGGACGTTGCAAAGGCTTATGGGGCGATAATCGGCCCATGTCTCGGGCGAGGCCTTCTTCGGGATAAGGACAATGTTTGTGGCCGTAACGCTCCGAGGGAGGTAGGCCCCGAGAAAGACCTGTTTTATGGCTTCCACCACATCCGTTCCAAGAATCCCCCAACATGTTTGGTAGAAGACGGCCGAGAAGCCATCCGGACCTGGAGCACTGTCCCCGGAGATGTCAAAAACCGCTTTCTTCACCTCCTCGGAGTTCGGTGGGTAGTGTAGCTCCTCAAGATCCGTTGAGGGGGGGAGTTGTTGAATAAGATCAAGGTCCGGGTCCTCAAGGTCCGGGGTGTCCGGGGCGAGAAGGCTCCGAAAGAATTCGACCGCCGAGTGCCGTATCTCAGTTTCATCTGCAATCTCCCGGCCATTCACATTGATAGAGTGAATTCGGAGTCTAACTCTCTTCTGCTTCACCCAGCTTTGGTAGAATCTGGTATTCTTATCTCCATCTGCTAGCCACCTTAGAGCCGCCTTTTGCCTCCAGAAGTCCTCCTCCATCCGGAGAAGAAGGATGTACTCGGCAATGCTTTTGTTGATCTCGGATCTATTGTGTGGCGTTGGATCAGCCTCAAAGTCGGCTTGAGCCTGCGCGATTCTTTCCTCCATTCCTTTGAGATTGGCGTGAATGTTGCCAAAAACCTCCTTGTTCCACGCTTTGAGGGCCTTTTTGCTTCTAGCAAGCTTAGTTTGGAGATTCAATAGCCCACTCGCCTCTGTTGGTTGAGCCCAAATATTCTGCACAAGCTGCAGGAAGCTTTCATGCCGGACCCACATGTTTTGGAAACGAAAGGCGCTGCCCCGGGAGGGAAGCCTCGGCATCTTACACCTTGCAAGAATCGGACCATGATCCGAGGAAACCCTTGGGAGATTAGTCACCCTTGTTGCCTCAAACGCATTAGACCATGCCTCATTAACAAGCAGCCTGTCCAACCTCTCAAACAAGCCATTTTTAGCCCAAGTGAACTCCGCACCATCGAATCCCGGGTCCAAAAGCCGGCAATCTTCAATTGCTTCGGCAAAATCAATCATCTCTGCTTGCCGGTTGGTTTCACTACCAACCCTGTCTTCGTGTGCAAGGATCGTATTAAAATCCCCTCCAATCAGCCACGGGGTTCCTTCCGTCCTGAATGATATCTCCCTCATTTTATCCCACAGAGGGTGTCGCTCCAACCTACTACATTTAGCGTAGATGGCCGAAATGGAGATATGATTCGCCATGCGGTGCGAAGTAAGCCTTCCGTGTAGGACTTGGTCCGAGTCCTCCTCAATGATGAAGTTGGCACCCTCCTCGGCGAATACCCATATCTTACCAGACGTATTTGATCCTTTGAAATTTAGTCCCAGCACCTTGGAATACCGATCCGGGTCGGGATTAGTGAGTGGCTCCATTATTGCAAGAAACATGACATTATAACACTTTTTTTTTTTTTTTTTTTTTTTTTTAAATATAATATTTCTTTTTTTTTTTTTAAATTAACTTCATATATATGAAGGAGGAAATTACAAATCAACTCCTATAACAAGGAGGAAAGACAAATTACGCCACCTAGGGTTCGAACTCGAGACCTCCAGGATGGACGCGGTATCCAGCACCCTTTACCGCTAGGCCAAGGGGCTTGGATTAGTCTTTTAAGGACGTTTTGGGTCGGCGCATTAGCGATTCCCCTAGCGTTCCAAAACATGAGGTTGTAAGACATGATTAGCAAGGTAGGGTCGTACCCGGAAGGTTTGAAGGCCCTCCTTGGAATATGACAATCTGATGGTCATCATCCATCGAGTGATTGTCGGCATCAACTTGTTGCGAGGCATCCTTAGGTTGTGCACCAAAGGTTTGGAAATCCATTTCCACCTCATCCATCTCGCCACATGCTTCGACGTCAAATTCCCCGTTAGCCATGAGCGAGTAGTACTTGTTTGTGCTCATGACATTGCCCGTCCACTCATCTTCACTCCTTCCATGGTTTGATTAGGGTTGTCGCCCTCGCCCTCTCGAGCCCCCTCTTGACCCACCTCGGGAGCTCAAAGCCATCCGACGGCTTGTGTCTCCATGTTCCCACGGCACACCCGTTGATTCCTCATCTTTCGATTTTATTCGACTCGGCCCCATTGAGTATTTAGTAGCGGCTTCCTCACCTTGGACCGGCCTTGTGTTAAGTTGACCTTTCCCAAGCCCATCATCTTCTTGAAGGTTGCCCACAATGTCCGGACCCTCCCAGACCGACTCCTCCCCACTCTGCCTAGCTTTCGGGGGTGATCCCTTTCCTTTGTTTCTCCTTTGCCGTCTCCACTCATTGTTATCATTTTGCTTGGCCTCCAAATTGGCTTGTTTTTCCATGGCTTGCTTTTCCGTGGGACTGTTTCCATCTTGATTTGCTTTTTGGGGGGCTGCATTGTTGTAGTTTCTTTTCGGTGGCCTCTCGGTCTTTCCCACAGCATAGCAAACATTGCTCGAGTGGCCGACGTGCTTACACTCCCGACAATAGGCTGGAATTTTATCCCACCGCACTTGTTGGGCCGTCTCTCTTCCACAAATATCAAGTATGATTTCTTCGGGGGGTGGTTTCGTGATATCAATCTCGACGCAAATGCGCGCAAAGGAGAGCCTTGTCTTGTTCGCGGTGGCTCGGTCAACTTGTATTGGCGTCCCTAGGAGCTTGCCAATGGCGAAGAGGGCTGATTGATCGAATAGGTGGATCGGAAGGCCAATTAGGTTACACCATATTGCTGCAATCGGGGACTCACAATAGGCGTCAAAATCCGGAGACCATTTGAACACCCTCATTGGATGCCGATCGATGAGCCACACCGGCGTCCCCTTCGGGCCACCAAGGAGCCTTGCGTAATCCACCAAGTCCTCGCATTGAATAAGAATGTGCTTGGCATTAATGTATTTCCAAGTAATGCCACATTGAAATTTCATGTTATTAAGAGCCTTTTGAATTTGTCCGGCTGTCGGGATAGAGTGTGAGAATTTACCTACAATGGCGTGCCCTACGTTTTCGGCAAGCTTCCGGATTTTCAGCCCCGAGAAGTAGATTGATGGTATCCCATTTGAGACTGATGCTAATCCAATGGTTTGGATCTTGTCGGCCACGAACACTTGCGGTCCATTCGGATTGGGGGCTCCCTTGATCAGGTCCGCCATTGAGCGCCATGCATTTGTGGTTACCGAGCCCATCTCGGCACCATTGGCCGGCAAGTTGCCGTTCGAACCGACCCCGGCTCCCTCTTCTCTACTACACTGTGGTCCATTCATTGTGGCTGATGGAGTTACCTTAAAGAGGTCAGCCATTACCCCGGAATTAGGAGATGATGACGGGCTCGCCCCAATTTTCGGGGGCTCGGGCATGCTGGCCGAGACCGTGGGGCCTTCTCCCGCACCCGGCTTGACATGCGTGTAAGGGAGATCGTGCTGACTCGAGCACGGACTCGGCACCATCTCGGCACCTTTCGGTCGGCCACGCTCAAAGGAATCACGTAGCTTTAGAGTTCGACCTTTCTCCAAGGGTGGGAACTCCGTTTGGTAGGCCTTGAAAGCGGTTGAAGGTGATAGCAAGGGGAAGTTCAAACCAAATTGAGGTGCATGGTTTGGCTCGGCCGCCGGCCGGCCGGACCCCGCCGTGCTGGCATTGAGAAGTGGCTGCGCCGCCAAGGTGTCTAGCATGTCCGCCGCATCCAAGGAGGCAACATGGAGAAGGTTGGTAGGGTTAGGCTGCAAAAACTCACTAACGGCTAGTGCATCATGTGACTCTCCATTTTGGCAAGGGACCAACCTACTTTCCAAAAGCATTTTTGTTCCCATATCCTTATCGGGCAAGTTGACCATCTCCTCCCCCAAGGCTCCTTGTACTTTTACAGCACCAAGTACAATGGATTTGTCATGGCTCGGTTGAGAAGGCTCCATGTCGTGGTCGGCCATCTCCTCTCCGGCGACTTGGACGGAATCTTGGCCGGAGAAAAGCACCAGGTCGGAAGTTGCGCCTCGGACCACATGTGGCCTTTCCATTTCTATCTCCTCTTCAACTTCTCCTTGCACATTCTCCCCCTCTTGCAATGCGTCCGCCATGTTGGGACTTACAAGCCCCGGAAAGATCGAGTTTTTGCATTTAGGGCTCACAACCGGGGCGCAATCTTCCTCCCCAAAGTCGATTCTCTTCCTTAGTTGCTTGTCCTCGGGAAGTGGGGAGAGTACGTACCTCTTCCGACCATCCCCTTTAGTAGTCGGGGCCGGAGTGCTCTTTCGAGCCTTGATCTTTGCTTTAGCAGCCTTCAACGCCATTATCTTAGACGGCTCCTTCGGGGAGTTTGATTCCTTCGAGCAAAACTTCATTTGTTGGTCCGAGGGGGTTTGCTCTCCCTCAAGAGGGGGTGGCTAGCTCGTCGGGTCGTCCGGCATGGCCGGGAGGGCGATGGGGTTGCTCGGGAAAGGCTTGGGATCGAGGGCCTGTAGTTATGGGGTTGTCTCGGCCGGTGAAGGTGGTGGTCGGCAAGGTTGTTATGGCGTGAGGCTAAGTGGATTGTTGGTCGACGGGATGTTGAGGTGGAGGCGGGTGGGAAATTCCGGTGGGTCAATATAGTGAGGTTTTTAGAGAGAAGGGGGAGCTTCTCACTCTAGGGCGGTTATGAATCAGTGTCTCCGGCCCTATTCCCTTCCCGATGGATGAAGGTGAAACACATGTCTCGTTGGCGCTTGAGGGTTGCAAGCCGCGCCATCACCCGGCTAATGTGGGCCGCACCCCAGCTTGTGCCATTGAGGAGCTTGACCGCTTGTTGTGCGTCCAATTGAACCCAAATAGGTCGATTGAATTCCAAGGCGAGGGTCAGCCCAAGTTAGACGGCAAGAAGCTCCGCTTCAAGGGCCGAGTGAGCCGCAAGCGGGGAGGCAAAGGCTGTAAGCATTTTGCCCTTGTGATCTCGGATAATTCCTCCTCCCCCCCCCCCGGCTTTATCCGACGCTTCCATGTATGCACCGTCGGTGTTGAGCTTGATCCAGGGATCATCCGGCGGGTACCATTTGATTGCCAATGCGAGAGGCCTAGTTCTCCATGGCTCGGCATGGCTTGGGATAGTGATTTTGAGGCGAACTCCTTTCCAATGCTTCATCTTGTAGATTCCGTTGGCCATACTATTTCTGATGAAGACTTGTACTTGCCAAACCACATTGAATGGCTTAAATTGCGCCTATTGATGGCGGCTCCTATTCCGTTCAGCCCAAATGAACCATAATATAAGATACGGCATGACCCGACTGAGGTGTTCCTTGCCGGGTTGCTGGATTCTCCGTGCCCAGACTTCAAGCCTTTCTGGGATAGTGTCATTGATCCGGAGGGGTGGTGAAGATCCCTCAAACCAGGAGTCAAACTCCCTCCATACCCCGCGTTCCCCATCCCCTTGTATGAAGAGATGTTGGAGGGATTCGATCCCCGGTCTATGTGGGCAGCATTGGCATTTGGACGCCAATTCCATTCTTCTCCACTGCAGCTTTGTATCCACCGGGATGCGGTTGGACAGGAGTCTCCATACAAAGATAGCAATAGAGGACGTGAGACCCGCTTTCCAAATGTCATCGAGGCCCTGGACGATCGGCCTTTGGGCTCGAAAGGTCTCCCATGTTGTAGCTAGCGAGAACTCCCCATTATGTGATAACCTCCATCTCGGAACATCCGGCCCCTCCGAAATGATTGGCGTTTCAAGAATCTTTCGGACGATGTGTTGTGCAAGGCCGGCTTGCGCTTGCGTTTCCAAGCTCCATCTATAATGTAGTCAGCAACATGAACAAGAGCGCCTCTCCTATCATCGAGACTAAGTTCCCTCAAAGGAACCTCTCCAAGCCATAAATCATCCCAAAATAAAATCTTTCCTTCTCCCACCACCCATCGAATGTGCGGTTGTGCCTGCGCCCGAGCCTTCAAAAGCCTCTTCCAGGTAGGGATACACCTCCCCGAGGCTCTAGCTGTGAGTGGGGACGCCTTATGGCAATATTTAGCCATCATGTACATAGCCCAAAGGGAGTTTTGTTCCCTGAACCTCCACTATAATTTTATATTAAAGGCACGTAAGACCTCCTTGATCTTCCGAATGCCCAAGTCCCCTTCGGACGTGGGTAGGCAAACCTGGTCCCATCCTATCCAGTGCGTCCTTTTCTTTTCATTGCTCGGCCCCCAAAAGAAGCGAGCCACTTGCTGATCTAATTGCTTGAGGGCGTGGCCGGTTGGCTCGATAGCTTGAAAAATATGTAAGGGGATGGCCTGAAGTGTGCTTTTTATCAAGGTGAGTCTCCCCCCAATGGAGAGGAGCCGATGAGCCCACCCAGAGATCCTAGCCGAGATTTTGTCTCGAAGGAACATGAACATATTCGTACGCTTCACCCCCCGGTAAATAGGAACTCCTAGGTAAAGGAAAGGGAACGTACCTCGGGAGAAGCCTCCTTCACTTTGGATTATGTTTGTCCAGCCGTCATGAGCCTCAGAAATGTAGAAGTTGCTCTTGCCGAGGTTGATTTGTTGTCTGGACACCTCGCCATAATGATCAAGACATGCACGAAGCCTCCGGAGGGGGTTCACGGCCGCTTGCGTGAAGATGATGATGTCGTCCGCATAGGCGAGGTGGCTGATCTCCATGCTGCCTCGAGTTGCTTTGAATGTCATATCTTTGTTTCCGAGGATACGTTTATCAAGTGATCTCGAGAGATAGTCATCAGCAAGGACGAAGAGGGCAGGGGAAATGGGGTCCCCTTGCCTAAGCCCACGAGTGGATTTGAAGAAACCCGCCGGGGCCCCATTAATAAGAATCGAGAACCAGCATGTCCCAATGCACCTTTCGATGATCGCCACCCATGGCTCGGGGAAGCCCATTTGCTTGAGGATTTTTAGGAGGAACGACCATTGAACCCGATCATAGGCCTTAGCCATGTCAATCTTGATAGCAACATTAGGGGCAGGTGTACTTCTTTGGAGCTCATGAAACATCTCCTGTGCAAGAAGCACATTGTTATTGAGTAGCCTCCCTTTAACAAACCCTCTTTGATTCGGTGCGGCAATACATGGAAGGAATGAGGCGAGCCGCCTCGTGAGGACTTTAGTAATCACCTTGTTGATCACGTTACACAAGCTAATGGGCCTATAGTCTACCCAAGTCTCGGGTATAGGCTTCTTGGGGAGGATTACGATACTCGTGGCCGTGAAACTTCGGGGAAGGAAAGCCCCACCAAAAAATTGCCTAACCGCTTCCACCACGTCTGGTCCCACAATGCCCCAACAAGCTTGGAAGAACAAAGTCGAGAAGCCATCCGGGCCGGGCGATTATTGGCCGAGATATCGAAAACTGCTCGTTTCACCTCATCCGCATCCGGAGGTTTGGGGAGGTCCGCCAGTTGCTCCGAGGGAGGAAGTTGATGTAAGAGGCTGAGGTCCGGATCCGCGAGCTCCGGGTAGCTTGGGGCTAGGAGGTTTTGAAAGAACTCAACCGCTGATTCTCTGATGTCCGTGTCATCCGTGAGTTCATGCCCATTAGCGTTAATCTTGTGGATACGTAGCTGAATCCTCTTCTGTTTCACCCAACTTTGGTAAAATCTAATGTTTTTATTCCCTTCTTCGAGCCTACGGAGGGCCGCCTTCTGACGCCAAAAGTCTTCCTCCATCTTAAGAAGAAGGATGTACTCAGCAATTTGTTTGTTGACCTCCGCTCTATTCCGGGCCGAGGGGTCACCTTAGAACTCCAATTGAGCCAATGCAATGTTCTCTTCACAAGTTTTGAGATTGGCGAGTATATTCCCAAAAACCTCTTTGTTCCACATTTTAAACGTTTTTTATCCTTGCTAGCTTGATCTTCAAGTTGAGGAGGCCCTCAGCCTCCGTGGGAGCCATCCAATCTTCATGCACCAACTCACCAAATCCCTCATGCCGAACCCACATGTTTTGGAACCGGAACGCTCTACCACCCCCCGTGGGTATTAGGCAGCCTGCATCTGACGAGAAGAGGCCAGTGATCCGAAGCTATACGGGGGAGGTTTGTGACTCTTATTGCATCAAACTTTTGGGACGTCATCTCACTAATCCAACCTTTCCATGAGGCCGTTCTTAGCCCAGGTGAATTCTGCCCATCGTATCCTGGGTCCATTAGTCTGCAATCCTCAATGGCCTCGGCGAAATCAACCATTTCAGCCTGACGGTTTGTGTCACTCCCCGTCCTATCTCGAGTGGAGAGGATTGTGTTGAAGTCCCCTCCAATAAACCACGGTATTCCTTCCGAGTCTAGGTTAATATCCCTCATCTTTTCCCATAGGGCATACCGCTCTCCTCTCGTGCATTTAGCATACACGGCCGAGATCATAATAGGGGTTGAAATCCGAGGACAGGTGAACCTCCCATGCAGCAGCTGTTCCGAGTCATCCACCACAACAAAATCCATCCCTTCCTACACAAAAATCCAAATTTTCCCATTGATGTTCGACCTCTTATAGGACAGCCCCAACACTTTTGAGAATTTGTCCGGGTTAGGGGGGATAAGCGGCTCCATTATTGCAAGAAAGCAAATATTATGAGATTTAATTAGTCTTTTAAGGACGTTTTGGGTTGACGCGTTCGCGATCCCCCTAACGTTCCAAAATAAAAAATTTAGTGACATGATTAACAAGAGGAGTTCGTACCCGGCGGGATTGACACCCCCCCTTGGAATTCAATGATTTGAAGGTCATTCAATCCATGAGATGCCGCGGCCTCCAAAAGGGTGGAATTGGCTCCATCATCTTTTTCATTGTGAGAAATGGTATCTTCCCAATTTTCCTCGTCTTCCATATCATTCTCCATGAAGTTCTCTCGAGCCATGAGGGAGAAATATCGATTGGTACTCATGTGACTTGATGACCCTTGTGCCTCGGTTTTCTCTAAAGCGAAGGGTTTAAAATAGTCTTTCGGTTGCCCTAGGTCACCCGAAACCGGGTTCACTTCGCGCTGCGCCATACCCGCTCCTCTTGGCTTACCCCCGCGCCCACTTCCAAATGATGGGGATTTAGCGAGCATCACTTTAGGTTGATTAAGGTTTTGCTGATCATGAACGATGAACATGTCCTTACTCCCCGCACCTTGCATATCACCCAAAAAGTCCAGTCCCGACCACTCTGCCCCCGAATGAACATTGGCTTTCGGGTTCATCCGGATGTTGCTTTCTTTTCCCTTGTGTTTCCCTTGTTGTTTCCATTCCATGTTATTATCGGTTTGCCTCGGTTCAGCATTGTTCTTCTTAGCTCCTATTCCTCCATGTTGTGGTTGTTTTGGTGTTGCTATGTTGTAGTTTCGTTTCGGAGGTCGGTCCGCCTTCCCGGAAGCATAACAAACTTCACTTTTGCGACCGACATGTTTGCATTCTCCACAATAGGACGGGATCATATCTAACCACGACACACAAAGGAGGAGGGGGAGGCATTGTCCGAGACCACTCCGGAAAAATGATTGTGGCCTTTGCAACACCTATTGATGCGCAATCTGCCCTTGAGGCCGAGCTCATGGCCTTCTACCACGGGCTAATTCTGGCCACGGATCTTAACCAGCCAATATGGATTGAGTCGGATGCCGAACAGGCAATCAAACTCTTCAATGGGACGGCATGGGGCCCGGCGCACATTCGCCGAGTCATGGCTCACCTTCATTCCCTTAAGCAATGACACACCGTCCGCGCCACCTTCATTCACCGGGAGGGTAACAAAGCGGCTGACTTGCTTGCCAAGATGGGACTTGAACAACACTCCTTCCGCCGGATATCCGCCCACAACGCTCCCCGCTTACTCCAAGCCATCGTCCGACTGGAGGAGAAGGGTTACCCCCAACATTCGATTTAGAGATGAAGACCGTTAGTAGTGTATGGCCCGCCGATCGTGAGCTTAGCGGACGCCGAAGAGTACGTAGGTGTCGAATCTGTTGATGGCTTGACCTCTCCCTACTCTTGTGGTGCAATTGCCTTAGGGATTTTGTACTTTGCATTTTGGTTTTGTTCACCTAGGCATAGATTGATCGTCCTTTTGTAATCCATGATTGTAACCTCTTTTGATATGAAATATAGGGTTGAGGGACCCATGAACCCTCCACCGTGAAGGTGTTCAAAAAAAAAAAAAACCTTACTTGCTGCACCAAGGGACGCCCACAAATGTCAAGGATGATCTTGTCGGGTGGCGACTTTGTGATGTCGATCTCAATGCATAGCCGCGCAAAGGAGAGTCTCGATTTGTTGGTCGTTGCTCTATCTACTTGGATCAGGTCACCAAGGAGTTTCCCAATGGCATAGAGGGCCGATTGATCAGATAGGTGAATCGGGAGTCCAATTAGGTTGCACCATATCGCCGCAATTGGAGACTCACAATAGGCGTCGAAGTCCGGAGACCATTTGAAGACTCTCATCGGATGCCGATCAATGAACCACACCGATGTCCCTTTGGGTCCACTAAGGAGCCGAGCATAATCCGCCATGTCCTCAAATTGAACAAGAATATGTTTGGCGTTAATATATTTCCAAGTATAACCACGGTAAAATTTAATATTGTCTAGGGCCTTTTAGATTTGATAGGAAGCCGGGATTGAATGCGAGAACTTACCTACAATAGCATGGCCAAGAGATGAAGCTAACCTTTGGATTTCTGATCCGGAGAAGTAGATGGATGGCACTCCGTTTGACGTGGAAGCAAAGCCAACATTTTGGATGTTCTCCGGGACAAAGACTTGCGGGCCTTCAACAGCCGATGTCACCCGCACCATGTCGGCCATGGATTTTGGATTGGTGGGGTTCCTCACTCCCGGCTCGGTATTGCCTCCTAAGGGATTGTTTATCGGGTTACCTTTCGGTTTAGCCCCAAGGTTTGTGTCGGTTTGCGGTCCTTCACTCGGGTCCCTGTTCATGGTTTCGTAGGGAGGCCGCTGCATTTCCATTTCCATCTCGGTCCGCGTCGGGTCTGTCGCTTGCATGTCCGACGCCGAAGGCGCGGGCGTGTCTCGAGGGGGGGTTGCGGATTATCTTGGTCTTCGGCCATCCCGTTCTCTCTAGTGCCGCGCCGGTTTCGAATAATGCTCGTATTTTCCGGGTCCTTCCCTTTTCGAGAGGTGGGAAATCTTCAAGGGATAGGCCATTCTCAATGCGAGGCACACAAGAGTCGATATCTTCTTCTCTCCTATTTGGAAGAGGGGTGGCCTTCGTCGTGTAGACTGTGGCCATTGGGGATCCGGCGAGGAGGGGTTGGGCCGCCATTGCATCAAGCATTTCCGCCGCGGCCAGGTCTATGATTTGGAGGATATCACTCTTTGTTGTCTCCATTTACTGCATTGGTAGAGATGAACAAGGCTCCACATGTGACTTCCGGTTTTGGAAAGGGACAAAAGTACTTTCCGAAAGGTGATTTGTTCCTATGCCCATTTCGGGCAAGTTGACTACCTCACTCCCAAATATACTTTTTGGCACACACGCTACGGCCAAATCCTCTTGGGATACGCTTAGGAATCCGACATCATTACCTACAACGGTCGTCTCACTCATGGTGGGTCCATGGTCGGAAGGTGGCGCCACTGCAGCTGCCGGGGCATATCCGTGAACCACCACCTCCATTTGGACTCCATCCTCATTGCATTTAGGGCTATCAAGGGCGGAGCTCGGGCAGAAGGTCTTGGGCTCGGAGATCTCCTCTCCTCCAAAGTCGAGCTTCTTCCTAAGTTGTGTGTCCTCCGGGAGTGGGGAGGGTACGAACCTTTTCCGGCCATGACCTTTGGTGAGAGGTGCCGGCGTACTCTTCCTAGCCATCATCCTATTCTTCTTGCTGTGCATTTTCACTTCTTTGGCCGAGATCCTCGGTGTTGGGTCATCGCTTGAGTGAAAAACTATAAGTTGGTCCGGGATAGACCTAGTCTCCTCGGGGTCCGGTGGGGCCGGGGTGGGGTTCAGGGGGGGGGGGGGGTTCCGGCATGACCGCTCGAGGGTATGACGGGCCAAAAGATGACCTCGTGGGCCGGTCATGGGAGCTCACGGTTTAGAGCGACTGGCAAGGTCGGGTGTTGGGGATGTCAACGCCGTACAAGGGTGGGGATTCGGCGGGGTTGAGGGCGGGTGGTGCGATGACCAGCATGGAAAGGGTCTCGGCGGGTTGTGGGGTTAGGGAGGTGAGGTGTGGTGGTCAGCGTGGTAAGAGTCGCGGCGGGTCGTGGGTGTGTGTGGATGGACGGCGGAATGAATCGAAGTGGGGGGATTGCTAGAGAGAAGGGAGAGCGTCTCTCTCTAGAGTCGTATTCCTAAAGGTTCTATGCGTCAATTCCGAAAAAATAATTATCTAAGATAGATGGTAAATTTGATTCAACACAGCTTTCAAACATGAAAAGTAACCACCAAAAAATATATGTGCCACTTTAACTAAACATCATAAAAACTAACGCTCTTATGATAATCTTCAAGAATGCAAAAAACGAAATACACAAAATCATAAAATCATAAAGTATTTATTTCTTCTTTCCAGCCTTGGCAGCATCTCCAGCCTTCAATCAAACCCGACTCACCTTTGCTCGGATGTGTATTGAGATTGATATCTCTACACCTCCACCGGTGGAGATCATTCTCAACATCCTAGGCAAAGACACTAGGTACAAGGTGGTATGGGATCGGATTCCCCTATTTTGTGCGGAATGTAAGCATGTTGGGCACGTCAAGGAAACATGCCTTATCCTAGGGAGGAAAAAGGAGCAGGCCACCACGGATCCCACCCGACCACCACAACCCCGCCGACCCCACTCCGCGTCAAATCCCATCCGTCGGGAATGGAGGCCCAAAACTACCTTGCATGGCACCCACAACCCGAAACCGGGCCAAGGGGGAGACCGAGTCGGGGACACGCAAAGAGAAGAGCGGTGCGGAAGCGGCTCCTAGTTTGAAAGCAACACCGAGGGTGTAAGTCCAGTTAGATGATGATGGTTTCCAAGTGGTGTCAAGGAAGAGGAAAGGTAAGGTCCACGAGGGTGATCGGTATATCAAAGCTCTCCACAATGATAAGTTGCATCTTAAGGAGAACGTAGCAACGGTTACTTTTGGGGTCGACAACTCGGGTGCAAATGAGCCGGGCATTGGCTCAATGAGTGTATCATGTGGGTTCCCAAGCCGGGAAATGGAGGGCTTCATCGAGGATCTTGATCCAGGAGGGGTTGTCCCATGTGGAGGCACCCCTATCGCGGGCCTCAATTAGGTGACGGACTTAAGTTTTTGGGCTGCATCATTGTAATTGTAATAGGGATGCTAAGAGTACATAGATGACCACCCTAGTTAGGTGTCCAATCTCCGCCGCCAAAAAAAACTTTTAGAGAGAGACGCTCTTCCTTCTCTCTAACAATCCCCTCACCCTAACTCCCGCCGCTGTCCCGGATTGTCTTGCCGGAATTTCAACCCCGCCACCCTCACTCTTCAACACCGTCGACCACCTACATCCCTCCTACATCCCTTCGCTCCCCCCCCCCCCCCACGACGACCTTGCTGCCTCCCTCCCACTCATCATCGACGCGAGTCGAGCTTTTGGTGTCATCTCCATGCCGGACCATCCTCCGGACCCCGAGCCGGACTCCGAGGCACCCCAGCTCATCACGGACCAGCAAATGATCTTCCGGTCGGGGGAAGACTTCCTCCCTAAATCGCCAAGCTTGAAGATGAAACTCAAAGCCTCTAAACTCCGGGGTAAAGGCAGGGATGTGCACACCGGCTCCACCCGCTAAAGAAGATGGACGTAAAAGGTTCATTCTATCACCCCTCCCGGAAGATAAGCAGCTCCGAAAGAAGCTTTCCTTTGGAAAAGAGGCTAGCTCCGACCCCAAGAACCCAAACGGTAAGGTGGATCCCTCTCCGGTCATCCCGAACCTTGATGATAAAGGGGATCTCAACGTTCGTATGGCTGACGACCTTGCCGGACAAGGAGAGGATACACCATCGCCGGATTCCGACCAGACCCCCGACGGAGTCTCCACACCCGTCGGCCAAGGTGATGCTCATCCCCACGACCAACACAAACGGACAAGACACTCCCATGTGATGCCCACATGTCCTTGGATGGAGAGAAAGTCAAATTACCTCAAATGGATACAAGTACAAAACCACTTTTAGAAAGAGACTTGGTCCCTTTCCAACCCACCCACTCACGTGAGGACTTGACCGTTGCACATCCCTTGCAGCCAACACACGACAACCTCATGCTCGTTGCTTCCTTGGATGCGGCGGAGTCGATGGATCTCATGGCGGCACAACCTCTCCTCGCCGGAAAACAGCCGGAGGTGGCCTACTCGGCGGAGGGCCCTCAACCACTCCTCATTTCGCCAAATGAACAAGTCTCGGACGTCTTGATGATTACCGACAATCCACCCGTCGATGATTTCCCTCCTCTCGAGCGTGGGAGAACCCGGAAGCTCCGAAACAACTTCGAAGCCAGCCAGTCAAGTACCGGGGAGGTTCGTACAAAGGCTCGGGCAAATGGCGCCGACCTTGGGGTAACTAGAACCGACACTTTGGTGGGATCGACGATTGGAGCCAATACCCCGAGTGTCAACGGGAACATGCTACGAGGCCAACAAGAAGGGGCCGAGAGCGAGACCCCGCCCAAAGAAGGAGGTGCATGGAGCAGCCATCGAGCCGGCATTGACCCCGCCGTGCGACAAGCCACGAAGCCAATCTCTATGGCGGACATGGTCCGAGGAATGACACGAACAGATGGTCCGCAAGCTTTTGACCCGGAGTCCATCCAAAACATCGGATTTGCAACAACATCCAATGGAGTTCTGGCGATCTACTTCTCGGGCGCGGAGATTCAAAAATTGGCTACAAGCCTTGGACACGCCATCGTCGGTAAGTTCTCTCACTCTATCCCGGCCTCACATCAAATTCAAAAGGCGCTTGAAAATATTAAATTGAGCCGAGACTTTTCTTGGAAGTATCTTAATGCTAAACATATTCTTATTCAATGTGAGGACATTGCCGATTATGCAAAGATCCTTGGAGGTCCGAAAGGAACGCCTATTTGGTTTATTGATCGTCACCCCATGAGGGTTTTCAAGTGGTCTCCGGACTTCGACGCCTATTGTGAGTCTCCGATCGCGGCAATTTGGTGCAACTTAATTGGGCTTCCTATACACCTTTTTGATCAAGCGGCGCTCTACGCCATTGGCAAACTATTGGGCACACCGATCCAAATCGATCGGGCCACGGCAAACAAATCTAGGCTGTCCTTCGCCCGCATTTGCGTCGAGATTGACATATCAAAGCCACCCATCGAGGAGATCATCTTAGACATTTGCGGCCGTGAGATGGTGCAACAAGTTAAATGGGACAAGATCCCATTTTATTGTCGGGAGTGCAAACACGTTGGACACAAAAGTGACGTGTGTTATGCGGTAGGCAAGACGGAAAGGCCGATCAAGAAAAACTACAACACCATCCCTCCCAAACAACCGCAATACGAGAATGGAAAGCAAGGGGCACAAGATACCCCAAGAACCTTTTTGAATGGTAAGGAATGGAGATCTCAAAGAAGAGGAAAAAATTCCGGGGATCAACACAACAATGACTCGAGGGTAAGCGATGCCGTGGAAGTCGACCGGATGGGGCCGGACATTCTAGGCAAACTCCTCGAACCTATCGACCCGGAGGAGGGTGAGCAACAAGAGAAAGGAGGAAAACAAGGCTGGACTCCCTCCAAGCATCGGACAGGATTCCTCCCTTTCCACTATCCCCGAAGGGACGTCTCTCCTAGTGCCGAGGGCATGGGTGTGCATGGGCGTAGTGGGTCGGCTGGCCCGTTTAAGCATGGTGCGAGGGGCCCGGCCCGACCATCCTCAATGGAAAATCGTGAGGATTGTGGAAGGGGAGGACACATGAGCACGAACCAATATTATTCACTCATGAATAATGAAGCCTATGATGGAGACGAGTTCGATGATATAGAGAGCATTGAGGTAGAGCGGCAGCCGAACACCTACGCCGAAGGCCCCTCCATGCTAATCATGGAGGACGAGTCAAGTCACGCTCAGCAAGAACAACAATGCACCAAAATTCAAGGGGGGGCGTTACTCCTGCTGGGTACGAACTCCATTGTTAATTATGTCATTTAATCTCATGTTTTGGAACGTTAGGGGGATCGCGAACGCGCCCACCCAAAACGTTTTAAAAAGATTAATTAAGTCTCATAATGTTAATTTTCTTGCAATAATGGAGCCGTTCACGGTGCCAAACCCGGACAAGTTCTCCAAGGCCTTGGGGCTGGTTTTCCAAGGCTCAAATATAAATGGGAAGATTTGGGTTTTTGTTGAAGAGGGTGCAAGCTTTAGTGTTGAGTGTGACACGGAGCAGGTCCTTCATGGCCGAGTTGAGTCCACCCGCCTCATGGGTCACATTTGTATTTCGGCAGTATATGCGAAGTGCACAAGGGGTGAGAGGGTACTTTTGTGGGACAAAATGAGGGAAATTTCTGTGGCTTCCGAAGATACTCCTTGGATGGTTGGGGGAGACTTCAACACCATTCTTTCGACGTGTGATAGGGTGGGAAGTGACACTAACCGACAAGCCGACATGGTGGATTTTGCGGAAGCTATTGAAGACTGCAGAGTTCTGGATCCGGGCTTTGATGGCTCATCCTTCACATTGGCCAAGAATGGCCTGTTTGAAAGGCTTGATCGAATTTTGGTGAACGAACCATGGGCACAGCTCTTCGAAGCGACTAGGGTGACTAAGTTGCCACGTGTATCTTCGGATCATGGCCCTGTTCTGGCCCGGTGTAAAACCCCATGCACCTATTCTGGGGGCAGACCGTTCCGGTTCCAAAACATGTGGACTAGGCATGAGGGTTTCGCGAACCTGGTACGGGAAGACTGGAGCCAACCGACGGGGGCTGAGGGACTTCTTAATCTACAAATCAAACTTGCACGAATAAAGAAAACCTTTAAGGAGTGGAACAAGGCAGTTTTCGGGAACATTCATGACAACCTTCGGGCCTTGGAGGAAAAAATTGTGGCTGCCCAAGCGGGCTTTGAGGAGAGGCCCTCCCCAGAGAATAGGACCGAAGTCAACAGATGTATTGCCATTTATATCCGGCTCTTTTGGCGTCAAAAGGTGACGCTTAGATGGCTAGCGGAAGGCGATAAGAATACCAAATTCTATCAAAGCTGGGTTAAACAAAAGAGATTACGGATGAGCATTCACAAGATTAATGTAGGGGGGAGAGAACTCTCGGATGACTTGGAGATTAGAAACTCGGTGGTGGAATTCTTCCAAAACCTCCTTGCCTCAGGGCCTCTCACACTCTTGGAGCCGGATCTGAGCTTGATCCAACGCCTCCCTCCATAACCCAAGGTGGATGCCCTACCGGATCCACCAAATGCCGAGGAAGTGAAAAGAGCCGTTTTTGACATTTCCGGAGACAGTGCCCCAGGATCGGATGGCTTCACTGCCACCTTTTATCAATCATGTTGGGATACTATTGGGATGGATGTTGTTGCCGCAATCCAGTAATTTTTTAGGGGGGCCTTCCTCCCCCCGAAGCATCACGGCCACGAGCATCGTGCTTATCCCGAAGAAGCTCGCCCCGGACTCGTGGAGCGACTACCGCCCCATTAGCTTGTGCAATGTCACTAATAAGATCATAACCAAAATCATCACGAGAAGACTTACTCCCCTCCTCCCTCAAGTTGTCTCTCCAAATCAAAGCGGGTTTGTGAAAGGGCGGATGCTAAATGATAGCGTCCTCCTAGCGCAAGAGATTTTCCATGAGTTATCGAGAAGCTCCCTGGCCCCCAATGTTGCGATCAAGATCTACATGGCTAAAGCCTACGACAGAGTTCAGTGGCCTCTTCTGATCAAGGTTTTGGACCGGATGGGATTCCCGACCCGGTGGATATCCATGATTGAGATGTGCGTGGGCTCATGTTGGTTCTCGGTCCTAATTAATGGAATTCCTTCCAATTTCTTCAAGTCATCCCGTGGCCTTAGACAAGGTGACCCTATTTCACCCGCCCTGTTTGTGATTGCCGCGGATTACCTCTCAAAGGCTTTGGACAGATTAATCCTAGGGAAGAAGGAGATGACTTTTAAGGCCTCACGAGGATCCATGGAGGTTAGCCACCTTACCTATGCTGATGATATTGTGATTTTCACTCAAGCGGCGGAAGCCCCGCTGAGACGGCTCAGAGCATGACTTGATGAATACGCGGGAATCTCTGGACAACAAATCAACCTCGCAAAAAGAAATTTCTACATTGCCGAGAAACACGAGAGATGCGCCGACCTAATCCAAGCCGAAGGTGGATTTTCTCGAGGTACTTTCCCTTTCCTTTATCTTGGGGTCCCTATCTATCGAGGGGTGAAGCGTACAGACATGTTTTTGTTCCTCCGGGAAAAGATTGCTGCGAGAGTAACGGGCTGGCGCACCGTCATCTTTCGTTTGGAGGAAGGCTTACTCTCATCAAGAGCACACTCGAAGCGGTGCCACTCCACATCTTCCAAGCTATCGAGCCAACCTCCGGGGCTCTCAAGCAATTGGACCAACAGATGGCTCGGTTCTTCTGGGGTTCGACAAATGAGAGATAGAAAACACATTGGATTGGATGGGATCAGATATGCCTCCCGACTTCCGAAGGGGGGCTCGGGGTTCGAAAATCCAAAGAAGTGCTCCGTGCCTTCAACATCAAGCTTTGGTGGCGTTTTCGAGAGCAAAGTTCGCTTTGGGCTAGATATATGAAGATGAAATACTGCACGAAGACTTCCCCCCTTGCGGCCAACCCCTCCGAGCGAGACATCAGGCGAACCCTCACATTAGATGGGTGGTGGGCAAAGGAGAAATCTACTTTTGGGATGACATTTGGGTGGGCGACGCCACTATTCGGTCCCTAAGTTTTGATGATAGGGGCGACCACAACTCCTTGGTTGAGGACTTTCTCATGGATGGCGAGTGGAATGAAGCCAAGCTCCAACAACTTCACGACCAGGCCGGCCTACCACAGCAGGTAATATCTCAGATCCTAGATACTCCGGTCATTGCTGGGGAACCGGATATCCCAAGGTGGTCCCTTTCTAGACTTGGAGAATTCTCATTAGCAACAACATGGGACACCATTCGCACATATAGACCAAGGATTCAGGGGCTCGATGACATTTGGAGGGCCGGCCTGACTAACTCTATTGCAATCTTTAACTGGCGCCTCCTGTCGAACCGCATCCCGGTCGACTCCAAACTCCAGTGGAGGAAGATCGAACTGGCCTCAAAATGCCAATGCTGCCCCAGGAGCCCTAACACCGAATCCCTTCAGCACCTCTTCATCCAAGGCCGAGGTGCATTTTGTGTATGGCGAGAGTTCGACGGGTGGTTTGGAGGGTCGGCACCCTCTCTGCGGATAAATGACACCATTCCAGATAGATTAGAGGTCTGGTCGCACCGGATGCAACAGGATGATAGAAAACATCTCTGCCGAGTCATTCCGTACCTCATCCTTTGGTACATTTGGGCGGAGCGTAACAGAAGCCGGCATGAGCAAACCCAATTCAAATCGTACAACGTGGTGTGGCAAGTTCAGATGTTTATCCATTGCTGCACCTTTGAATGAAAGATTCATCTTAAGGATGTGAATCTAGAGAGAGACGCTCCCCCTTCTCTCTAGCAATTCCCCCACCTTGATTCATTCCGCCGCCCCACACTTCCACGACCAGCCGCCGCAACTCTTTCCACGCCGCCCCCACAACCCTCTCTACCCCTCTCAACCGTCACTCACAACCCTCGAATACCGTACCACCCCCACCAACCCGCCATTACCGCTCGGACTGCGTTTCGCCGGCCAAGTCTCACCCCGTCGACAATGCCAGACGAATCGCCGAGTGACACCCCACCCCCCGACGGAATGCACGGCCTCTCGGACCAACTCATGACCTTTACTTCGCCAGAAGACTCAACTAGCAAGCAACCGGTCAAGAAAGCGGTGACGAAAGCTGCAAAGAACAAGCTCAAGGCAAGGAAGAGCACCCCGGCGCCGCCTCCCAAAGGATCCGGACGTAACAGGTTCATTCCATCTCCACTCCCCGAAGATAAACAACCTTGGAAGAAGCTAGACTTTGGGAATTTTGATGAGATTGCGGACAAGAGCTCCAAATGCAAAACTGAACTCTTCCCGACTCCTCCAAGTCTAGTCAAGGGTGACGAGCCACATGTGGAGCTAGAGCATGAGGAAACCACCAAGGAACACGAAATGGAACGTCCCCTTGCGGTAGTAGAAACACTAAACGGCGACATCGTACCATTTTCCGATCAAAATTCCGGCCAAGTTGCTGGAGGTGACATGGTTGACGACAAGGTGGTGTTCCCCAAGTTGAGACAAGACAAAAACGTGGTACTTGGGGCTGCAAAAGGTAAGGATGCATTGAGAGAAGAGAGAGTCAACTTACCCAAAATGGGTATGGGAACAAAAATGCTTTTGGAAAGTTGTTTGGTGCCTTACCAAAGTGAGGGATCACATGATGCACTAGCCGTTGGGGACATGGTGCAGCCGAAATCAACCAATCTTCTCCATGTGGCCAATATGGGTTCAGCGGACACGTTCGATGTTATGGAGGCGCAACCAATTCTGACCGCCGGCGCGGCGGTGGCCGGACGACCCTTGGCGGAACTGAACCACCACCAATCTCCAGATTTGAATTCTCCTATAACAACACCCTCATCCGCTTTCACGGCCTATCAAATGGAATTCCCACCTTTGGAGAGAGGTCGGACTTTAAAGATCCGCGACACATTTGAGAAGGGTCAGCTAAAAGGAGCGGTCGTGGCCCCGAGAGCCCAAGGGAGCCAAGGTGGAGGAGGAGGTGAGGCCACCATGTCGTCGGCTAGCATTCTTGGCGAGGGAGGAAATGTGGTGCACCCGACATCAACTCCTCAACCGGAGACAACGGCAAACCCCTGCAAGACAACCCCGGCAGCAACACCAAAGGGCCCACATCCTTGGGGAGTGAAGAGAGCCGGTGAAGGGACGAGTGGCACCGCGTCGGGTGTCGGGGCCGAGACAAACCACGGCAATGCAACTACGTGGAGCTCAATGGCGGATATGATTAAAGGAGTCCCCGACCCGAATGGGCCTCAAGTGTTCATGGCCGACAAGCTTCAACCAATTGGACTCGCAACAGTCTCGAACGGAATGCCGGCAATCTACTTCTCGGGGAGGGAAATCGAAAAGCTCGCCGAAAATGTGGGACACGCCATAGTAGGTAAATTTTCGCACTCTATCCCGACTTCCGGGCAAATTCAAAAGGCTCTCAATAATATCAAGCTTCAATGTGGATTCACTTGGAAATACATTAATGCCAAACATATTCTCATACAATGCGAGGACTTCGCGGATTATGCTAGGCTACTTGGCGGCCCAAAGGGAGTCCCGGTGTGGTTCATTGATCGTCACCCAATGAGGGTCTTCAAATGGTCCCCGGACTTCGATGCTTATTGTGAATCGCCAATTGCAGCGATATGGTGTAATCTAATCGGCCTCCCGATACACTTGTATGATCAATCCGCCTTATTCGCCATTGGAAAGCTCCTCGGGACCCCGATCCAAGTCGACCGTGCCACCGCAAATAAGTCAAGATTGTCCTTTGCTCGCATTTGCATCGAAATTGATATCACCAAGCCTCCCCCCCAAGAAATCGTCTTAGATATTTGCGGCTGAGAGATGATACAACAAGTTCGATGGGACAAGATTCCGGCCTACTGTCGGGAATGTAAGCACGTCGGGCACACAAGCAACGTGTGTTATCCCGTGGGGAGATCCGAAAGGCCACCAAAGAGGGATTATAATAGGGTTCTCCAAACAAAAACAACCCAAGGAGGCAATGGTTCAATCGAAAAGCAAGCACTTGAAAGAGACATACCAAATGACAACAATGAATGGAGGCGCCAAGGGAGAAACAAAGGGAGAGGAACGGCCCCGAGCGCTAAGGCTTATGGGAATAAGGGAGTGGAGACGGAGTGGGAAGGTCCGGATATTGTGGGTGACTCACACGATCATGATGGGATGGATATTGGTAAACATGACCTGATTTTGGTGCAAGGGGAGGGAAGCAATACAAGGCCCTCAATGGGGCCGGGACAACTTGCCAAGAGAAATGAGGATACAAGGGATACTTCGAGGGAGCATAGTGTGTCACCCCGTAGGGAGGCCTATGGGTCTCGTGGGGGCTCCCGAGGCGGTTCGAGAGGGGGAGGGCGACATTCTACAAATGCGTGGGAAAGGGGTTCCAATGAATGGATGGGGAACGTTATAAGCACAAACAAATACTATGCGCTCATGGAAAATGGAGAGTACGATGTGGAGGGATGTGGTGAGGATGATGTGGAGGAAATGGATGTCCAAGCCCTTGGAGACCAAGCCGCGGATAACCCCGTACCAACATCAACGAGGCACCTACAAGGGCAAATGACCAACGGATAGTCCCACACCACGGAGGGCCCCCTTCCCCCCCGGGTACGAACCACCCTTGTTAATTATGTCGTACAATTGCATGTTTTGGAACGCGAGGGGAATCGCTAACGCGACGACCCAAAACGTCCTAAAAAGATTAATTAAATGCTATAATGTTATGTTTCTTGCAATTATGGAGCCTTTTACCACGCCTGAACCGGATCGATACTCCAAGATGTTGGGTTTGAAATTTAAAGGGGTAAACACATCCGGTAAGATCTGGATTTTTGCTGAAGAGGGCACGGATTTTGATATTGTGGAAGATTTGGACCAAGTCTTACACGGTAGGGTAACCTCACACCGCATGGCGAACCCCATCTATATCTCGGCGGTTTATGCTAAATGTACAAGATTGGAGCGACAACATTTGTGGGATAAAAATGAGGGATCTGTCCAATCGGGTAGATGGTACACCTTGGTTGATTGGAGGGGATTTTAACACGATCCTCGCCCCCGAAGACAGGGTTGGTAGTGATACAAACAGGCAGAATGAGATGATTGATTTTGCAGAGGCTATTGAAGATTGTAGACTCCTTGACCCGGGGACCGATGGTGCGGAGTTTACTTGGGCCAAAAATGGGCTGTTTGAAAGGCTGGATCGGATGTTCGTTAGTGAAGCTTGGACAAACATGTTTGAGGCGACTAGGGTGACCAACCTGCCAAGAGTTTCCTCGGACCATGGTCCGGTCTTAGCTAGATGCAAGATGCCATGGCCCTCAACTGGGGGTTGCGCCTTCCGATTTCAAAACATGTGGGTTCGGCATGAGGGGTTCTTGGCCCTTATTCAAAATGACTGGGCTCAACCGACGGGGGCGTCCGGTCTTTTAAACCTCCAAATTAAACTCGCAAGGGTTAAAAAAGTACTCAAAACTTGGAACAAAGAGGTCTTTGGCAACATCCATGCCAACCTCAAAGAGATGGAGGAGGAGATCGCGCAGGCTCAAGCCAACTTTGAGGCTGACTCGTCGCCCCAAAACAGGACCGAGATTAATAAGAGAATAGCTGAATACATCTTACTTCTCCGGATGGAGGAGGATTTTTGGAGACAAAAGGCGTCTCTAAGATGGCTTGCGGATGGGGATAAAAACACGCGATTCTACCAAAGTTGGGTGAAGCAGAAGAGAGTGCGACTTCGGATACATTCTATTATGTCAGAAGGTCAAGAGATTGCGGATGAGAATGAGATTAGGCATTCGGCGGTTGAGTTCTTCCGAAACCTACTTGCCCCGGACCTGCCCGAACTTGAGGAACCAGCCCTCGAGATTATCCCACAACTCCCCCCCTCAACGGATCTTGAGGAATTACATTTAGCCCCGGACTACGAAGAGGTGAAGAAGGTGGTGTTTGGCATCTCCGGGGACAGCGCACCCGGGCCGGATGGTTTTTCGGCCACTTTCTTTCAAGTGTGTTGGGGGATTATCGGGGTGGATGTCGTTGCTGCGGTTCGCCAGTTCTTCCTTGGGGCCTTCCTCCCCCGAAGCGTTACGGCTACGAACATTGTTTTGATTCCAAAGAAGGCTGCACCCGTGACTTGGGCTGACTATCGGCCGATCAGCCTATGCAATGTAGTAAACAAGATCATCACAAAGGTCCTAACTGGCCGACTTGCTCCCCTTCTACCTAGGGTTATCTCTCCAAATCAAAGCGGCTTTGTAAAGGGCCGCCTCCTACATGACAATGTTCTCCTCGCCCAGGAAATGTTCCATGAGCTCGCTCGGTGCTCCCCAGCGCCAAATGTAGCTGTTAAGATTGACATGGCTAAGGCTTATGATAGGGTGCAATGGAGCTTCCTACTTAAGGTTCTCAGGAGGATGGGTTTCTCGGAAGCATGGATAGGACTTATTGAGAGATGCATAGGCTCGTGTTGGTTCTCAGTCCTTATCAATGGGGCGCCCGCCGGGTTCTTTCACTCTACCCGAGGCCTCAGACAAGGTGATCCAATCTCTCCGGCGCTATTTGTGATTGCTGCGGAATACTTATCTCGAGCCCTTGATAAACTCATTCTTGGCAAGAAGGAGATGACTTTTAAGGCCTCAAGGAGATGCATGGAAATCACTCACTTGGCTTATGCAGATGACATTATCATATTTACACAAGCAGCCCCTACGCCGCCTCCGAGCATGTCTTGATGAGTACGAGAGAGTGTCGGGACAGTCGGTGAGCTTGCCCAAAAGTAACTTCTATATCGCTGAGGCTCACGAGCAATGGGCGCAAGCAATTCATAGAGATGGGGGTTTTGCCCGAGGGACTTTCCCCTTCTTGTATTTGGGGGTCCCAATCTATAGGGGAGCCAAGCGCACGGAAATGTTCATGTTCATTCGGGAGAAAATTGCTCGACGGATCTCGGGATGGGCGCATCGGCACTTATCCTTTGGGGGGAGACTTACCCTAATAAAGAGCACGCTTGAGGCGATTCCTATCCATGTCTTTCAGGCCATTGAGCCGACGGCTGGAGCAATGAAACTACTTGATCAACAAATGGCACGTTTCTTTTGGGGGTCGACGACTGAAAGAAAAAGGACACACTGGATCAGTTGGGAACAGATTTGTCTTCCCACCAACGAGGGGGGGCTTGGTATCCGTAAATTCACCGAGGTACTCCGAGCCTTTAATATCAAACTGTGGTGGCGGTTCCGAGAACAGAGCTCGTTGTGGGCAAGATATTTGAAGCAAAAGTACTGCGCCTCAACCTCACCTCTCTCTACAGGAACTTCGGGAAGGAATAGCCCAACTTGGAAACGACTTGGCCACTCGTGGACTCACGCACATCCGCACATCCGATGGCTGGTTGGGCAGGGAAACATTTATTTCTGGGATGACATTTGGCTCGGCGATAAACCCCTCAGAGATCTTGGGCTCGATGATCGGGGTAGGCCAGAGATGCTGGTCTCGGAGGTCATTACAGATGGCGCCTGGGAAGAGGCCAAACTGCGGGTGATCGGTGATCAGGCTGGACTCCCAAGACATATCATTGATCGAATCTGTACACTCCCGATCTTATCGGGGGAGCAGGATGTCCCAAGGTGGACTTTGTCTCGGAGAGGCGAATTTTCGCTTGCCTCGACCTGGGCCACGATCAGATCGCCTAGGCCCATCGTTCAGGGACTTGAGGACCTGTGGCAGGCCGGCCTTACGACCACCATAGCTATCTTCAACTGGAGACTCCTATCCAATCGGATCCCTGTTGATTCCAAGTTACAATGGCGAAAAATTGAGCTTGCATCTAAATGCCAATGCTGTCCCCGCCGACCAGGTACAGAGTCTCTCCAACATCTCTTTATCCAAGGGGAAGGGGCGATAAGGGTGTGGAAGGACTTCGACGGGTGGTTTGAAGGCAACTCCCACCCTATCGGGATGAACGATACCATCCCAACACGAATTGAAGTGTGGTCGACCAGAACGCAGCAGCCGGGAAGGAAGCATCTTAGTAGAGCCCTGCCGTACCTGATTTTTTGGTTTTTGTGGGCCGAAAGAAATAGAAGCCGTCACCATGGAACTCAATTTAAGGCAAGCAATGTGATATGGCAGAGCATCACCTTTGTCCGAAACTCTCTGGCTAATGGGAAGCTACGGCCGAAGCATTGGAGAGGCGTTCGGATTGGGTTTAGTATCCCGAACGAAGCCGAGGCACAACGACCGATGCGGCTCACGATGATGATCAAGTGGGAGCCGCCGGATCAACCGTGGTTAAAACTTAATGCGGATGGGTCCCTTGTCGAGGAAACAGGAAAGGCTGGGGGAGGGGGGCTTATCCGTGACTACTTGGGTAGGGTGCTCAAGGCCTTTGCTTTACCTTTCGACGCACACTCACCCCTTGAAGCTGAGCTTCTCGCCATGCACCACGGATTGGTGATGGCTGCGGAATTTGCGAGGCCAATTTGGCTTGAGGCGGACGCTGAACAAGCCGTAGCACTGATCCGAGGAAATCAATGGGGGCCTGCCCACATTCGCCAAGCAATGGCACACTTGGCCCTACACAAGAGACGCCTTCCCCTACAGATCTCTTTCATCCACCGCGAAGGCAACAAAGCAGCCGACCGCCTTGCGAAGATGGGTGCTGCTCTGAGTGAAAGCCGGATATTTGATGATCAGGATATACCGAGAGACCTATCAGACATCATCCGGAAGGAACAGATGGGGATCCCCAATGCCCGAGTCCAAGCTGAGGAAAGAAATTAGATTTGGTTTGATTTTATCTGGCCGTTTAAGGTTTGTAATAGAATGTAATAGGTTTGCTTTTATTAGCCCTTGAGATAGGGAAATAGTAGGGAGTATGATGAGGTCCGAGCATCTGGCCCTGGACCGCTTACTACTCCTATTTTTCTGTGTTGGCATACCACCTTGGGGAATGGCCACTCCTGTGTAATCTGTTCGTTTGTGATATATAGGGATGAGGGACCCACGAACCCTCCACCGCAGAGGTGTTAAAAAAAAAAAAAAAAAAAAAAAAAAGTTCAGATGTTTATCAACAACAACATGGCCAATGGGACCATCAAGCCGAAACACTGGAAGAGGGTGGTGCATTTGGGAATGAGCATTCCGAGACAGACAGTCTCAAGGGGGCCGAGACCATTGGTGATGCCGGTCAAGTGGCACCCCCCCGAGGGCTTGTGGATCAAGGTTAACACGGATGGGGCATACATGGAAGCTTTGGATAAAGCAGGAGGGGGAGGAGTGGTCCGTGATTGGACTGGAAAGTTGCTTGCGGCTTTCTCGACCCCTCTCGATGCCCACTCAGCTTTGGAGGCTGAACTCATGGCGGCTCATTGTGGACTCGAGCTTGCGAACGAGGTAGCGCAGCTCATATGGATGGAGACGGACGCTGAGCAAGTCGCCAAACTCCTCAATGGTAAAACGTGGGGGCCGGCACACGTCTGTCGGGTCATGGCGCGTCTCTTCCTCTTCAAGCAACAGCACATCATCCGCTTCTCATCCAACCCCCGGGAGGGGAACCAAACGGCGGATATGCTCGCTAAGATGGGCTTGGACCAGCAAAGCTACCTTCGTTACTCTGCCCAATCAGCTCCAAGACCCTTAAAGCACATCATTAGAATGGAAGAAATGGGAATACCCAACATTCGAGTTCGGTTTGAAGAACACGAGTAGCACTGTTGCCGAGGAAGGAAGGAGTGTTTTATCTTTTGTTTTTGTTCAATTGTATTTTGTCTTTTGGAAGGGAGTATGATGAGGTCCGGGTTGTTGGATCCGGACCACTTTCTACTCCTAATCTTTGTGTTGGCACATCACTTTTGGGTGTGGCCAGGATCTGTACTCAACCTCTTATGAAATATAGGGATGAGGGACCCACGAACCCTCCACCATAAAGGTGTTTGATTAAAAAAAAAAAAAGATGACCACCCTAGTTAATAGGAAGGCCCTCGTTGTACACTAATTGATCGTGGTGAGCCGTCACTTTTGGGCGGTTCAATGGCTGTTTGTTTTGGTTGCAATTGCCGTTGGTAATGCACAGGTGTGGGTCCGCCTTAACCCTCCACCCTCGGGGTGCTTTAAAAAAAAAAGCATATCCAGCCTTGGTCTTCTTGACACCACGGATCTTCTTCGCTATGTTCTTGCGTTCTTTCATTTGCTTCCTTGACTTCTAAATCTTGGTGTCAAGGACATTCCTGATTAGTCTGTATTTTGGCTCAAATTTCTTAGCATTTTCTACAGAATCATAAATCAAGCCAAAGCCAGTGGATTTGCCACCACCAAAGTGTGTTCTGAACTTGAACACAAAGATGACATTTGTATCCTTAACCTTGTACATCCTAGCCAACTTCTCTTTCAGCTCTTCCTGGATGCAACGCATCGATGATGAATTGCTTCCTCGAGAGGAAGCGATTTGTCATGAACTTCCTTGTTCTAATTGTGACGCCCTTGTCCGCCATTTTGGGTGTAATTAGCAAATTCACGCCTTGCTTCGCCGCTTGGATAGGATGTGATTCTGGCTGTTTTTTTTTTTTTTAATCAAAAGCACCACGAGGGTGGAGGGTTCAGGCGGACCCACACCTGTGCATTACTAAGGACAATTGCAACGAAAAACTTGGAACACCGAGCCGCCCAAAAGTGACGGCTCGCCAAAACCAATTAGAGTACAACGAGGGCCTCCCTACCAACTAGAGTGGTCAACAATGTACTCTTCACTATTCTATTGCAATTAACATGGTGCAACCTTCACATCACAAAATCCAAGATCCGTCACTTAATTGAGGCCCACAATAGGGATACCCCGCGATGAACGATCCCTCCCGGATCTAGTTCCTCGATGAAGCCTTCCTTCTCCCGGTTGGGGAGCCCACATGAGACATTCATTGAGCAAGTGCTCGGCTTGTTCGCACTAGAGTCATCCCGATCGAATGACACCGTGTCGACATTGTCTTTCAAATGCAAATTGTCGATGTGTTGAGCTTTGGAGTGCATGTCTCCCTTATGTGCCTTGCCTTTCCTCTTCCTCGACACCAATTGGAATCCATCCTCGTCCATGCTTGGTTGACTCCCAAGGGGCCCTCGAGGAGCCAACGGATCGACGTTCATTGTACCCTCCTTGTTCTTCTCTTGGTTGCCACTATCTTTTTCCTTGTTCGTGTGATCAATGTTCGGTGAGGTGCCAACCCTAATCGCTGCCTTTGGACGCCATTCTCGACGGAAGATCTTGTGATCGTGGCTAGGGTAGAACGCCTTGGTTGGTGTTCGGTAATCCTTGCCTCGACCCTTCCTTCCCAACGCATGACACTCATCAATGACATGCCCAACATGCTTACAATTCTCGCAAAACAATGGGATACGGTCCCATGCTACTTTGTGTCTTGAATTTTTGCCTAGGATGTTTAGCATGATCTCCTCCGTTGGGGGGGTGGAGATATCAATCTCAACACATATCCAAGCAAAAGAGAGCCGGGTTTGATTGATTGTGGCATGGTCCGCTTGTAACGGCTTGCCGATCGCCATGAGGGCCGATTCCTCAAAAAGATGGGCCGGTAGTCCCATGAAATTGCACCACACGGCAACGATGGGCGACTCAGAGAACGTATCAAAGTCCGACGCCCATTTGAACACCCTCATTGGGCGAATGTCAACAAACCAAACCGGACTCCCATTAGGGCCACTTAAGACCTTAGCATAATCAGCCATATCTTGGAATTGAAGTAGGATGTGCTTGGCATTCAAGTATTTCCAAGTGAAAGAACCAACTAGCCCCATACCCCTTAAGCTTTTTTGAATTTGGAAAGAAGAAGGGAGTGAGTGGGGAAACTTCCCAACAATGGCTAGTCCTAGTTTCTCCGAGAGATATTCCGTTTCAACATCGGTAAAGGAGAGATAAGGTGTACCTTCAAAGTCTCCGGCTGTCCCCAAAGGTGTGACCTTGCCGGCGTTGAGTGGGATTGGCTCGTCCTTATGGGTTTTATGTGGTGTTGAGGCTCCCACCATGCACCCCGTCCCCCAATGTGCGAACAAGTTTTTAGCCTCATTCCATGCATTCGCCGGCGGGACCAGGTTTTCCGGCGGTTACTCCGGCGGCCGGCCGTCGGTGCCATGGTCCCTCTTGTCTCCATCAATGCTGAATTGGGTGTGGATAACACATTGTGCTGAATTTGAATTCAGAATGGCATTTTTTTTTTATTTTTTATTTTTTTGTCAAACACCTTAACGGTGGAGGGTTCGTGGGTCCCTCATCCCTATATAGCAAAATATTTCTCGGTTACAATTAGCCTAGCTCGAGGCTTAGGGTTACAAGCGGCTATTACAACTAACTATTACAACCAAAACAAGGACAATCAAAAGGCCAAATCACCACAAGAGTAAGTAGGGGTGGTGTCACAAATGGCTCGACACCCACCTACTCTACGGTGTCCTCCTAAGCATCTTCCTCGGCACGGACCCGGAAGTTCGGAATCCCCATTTGTTCCATTCGAATGACATCTTGGACGGCTCACGGTAAGTCTTGGGCCTCCAAGACTCGACTGTGACTCAAGTCGACACCAATCTTCGCAAGTAAGTCAGCCGCCTTATTGCCTTCACGGTGGATGAAGGTAGTTCGGAGTGTGAGTTGACGCTTGTGTAAGGTCATGTGGGCCATGGCTTGGCGAGTGTGAGCAGGCCCCCAACTTGGCCCTTTAATGAGATTGAGTGCTTGCTCGGCGTCCGATTCGAGCCAAATTGGTTTCTCAAGCTCCGAGGCCAGCATCAAGCCGTGGTGCATGGCGAGTAGTTCGGCTTCGAGTGGTGAATGTGCTTCGAGAGGGAGCGCGTAGGCGACGAGCGCCTTACCCAAATGGTCTCGAATGAGGCCGCCTCCCCCAGCTTTTCCTGTTGCTTCGTTAAAGGACCCGTCCGTATTAAGTTTGATCCAGGCCTGATCCGGTGGTTCCCACTTAACCATCATAGCGAGTCGCGGTAGCCGTTGAGGTTCGGCATGGCTTGGGATACTGACTCCGAGCCTAACCCCTCTCCAATGCTTTGGCTTAAGCCTCCCATTGGCCATGCTGTTTCGGACGAAAGTGAGGATTTGCCAAATCACATTGCTCGGTTTGAATTGAACATCATGATGGCGGCTTCTATTTCTCTCTGCCCAGAGGAACCAGAAGATAAGGTAAGGCATGGCTCGGCTGAGGTGCTTCCTTCCCGGCTGCTGCACTCTTCTCGCCCATACCTCAATTCTTGTTGGGATCGTGTCATTGACCACGAGAGTGGGGGCCGAGACTTCGAACCACCCGTCGAATTCCCTCCACACTCTTGTTGCACCTACTCCTTGAATGAAGAGATGTTGGAGAGACTCGGTACTAGGCCTGTGCGGGCAGCACTGGCATTTGGATGCGAGTTCAATCTTGCGCCATTGCAGCTTTGCGTCAACAGGGATGCGGTTAGATATGAGCCTCCAATTGAAGATAGCGATGGTAGTTGTGAGGCCAGCCGTCCAAATCTCCTCGAGCCCTTGGATGATGGGTTGAGGCGACCGGACCGTCTCCCAAGTCGAGGCTAGCGAGAAATCTCCTCGCCTCGTGAGCGTCCATCGTGGGATGTCCGGCTCCCCGGGGAGTATCGGGGTTTTGCAAATTTGATCAATGATCTGTTGGGGAAGGCCCACCTGGTCGTGGAGAACTTGGAGTTTTGGAGCGTCCCACTCACCATCCGTGATAAAATCCGAGACAATCGTTGTAGGGCTGCCCCTCTCGTCGAAACATAGCCCCCTAAGAGGGACGTTGCCAAGCCATATATCATCCCAGAAGTAGATCTTACCTTGACCAACAATCCAACGAATGTGCGGGTGAGCGTGGGCCCAAGCTTTGGCCAGCCTCCTCCACGTCGGGCTATTCCTTCCCTTGATCCTTGGCGAAAGTGGCGAGGAATTGGCGCAATACTTTCTCATCATGTACCGGGCCCATAAAGAGTTCTGTTCTCTGAACCGCCACCAGAGTTTAATGTTGAATGCTCTTAGAACTTCTGTGAACTTTCGGATCCCGAGCCCTCCCTCCTTGGTGGGGAGGCACATTTGGTCCCAGCTGATCCAATGTGTCCGTTTTTTCTCAGTCGTCGAGCCCCAAAAGAAGCGAGCCAATTGCTGATCGAGTAGCTTAAGGGTTCTGGCCGTGGGCTCAATGGCTTGGAAGATGGTTTTTTTTTTTTTTTTTTTTTTTTTTTTTTTTTTTTTTATCAAACACCTCTACGTTGGAGGGTTCGTGGGTCCCTCATCCCTATAATTCCAAAGGCGGTAATTACAAGGCGTGGCCACACCCAAAAGTGGTGTGCCGTAACAAATCAAGAGTAGTATGCGGTCCAATCCCACAAGGTTCGGACCTCATCATACTCTTTTCCAAAATACAATTAACCAAAAAGCTAGTCACTATTGTCTCCCATCGTCTCATTATCAACTTTAATGCCCGTTCCCGTCAAGGTATCGGATGTGCGACACTCCCATCTCGTCCAATCTAACCAAGTCCAACAGTTCTCTCGGTGCTGAGTTGTAGTGCATTCGTAGACCACTGTCTTGGACTAGCCCCATTTTCGCAAGGAAATCCGCCGCTTTGTTCCCCTCCCTGTGTATGAAGGTGGCTCGGAATTTGAGTTGGCGTTTATGAAGGGTTAGTTGCGCCACCGCTTGCCGGGCGAGTGCCGGGCCCCATCCTGTCCCATTGACCAATTTGATTGCTTGCTCTGCATCGGACTCAATCCAGATTGGTAGGGCGAGTTCTTTGGCTATATTTAGCCCGTGGAGCATGGCCAACAGCTCCGCCTCTAACGCCGAGTGTGCTTCTAGGGGTGTGCTGAAGGCGACGAGCATCTTACCCAAGTGGTCTCGAATAATCCCTCCAGCCCCTGTTCTACCGTTCGCTTCATTGTAGGAGCCATCTGTGTTGAGCTTTATCCACGGCTGGTCCGGGGGGTTCCATTTGATTGCCATGGCTAGGGGTAGCGCCCTGATTGCCGCCGCTTGAGGAATGTTGATTCCAAGTTTAACTCCCTTCCAATGTTTCGGCTTCAAGCTTCCATTGGACATAGCATTCCGAATGAACATGTGGACCTGCCATACCACGTTTTGTGGTTTAAACTGTGTGCCTTGGTGGCGACTCCTGTTTCTCTCCGACCAGATAAACCACAGAATGAGGTATGGAGTGGCTCGGCTAAGATGTTTCTTGTTCGGCTGTTGGTACCTTCGCGCCCACACTTCGATTCTCGTAGGGATTGTATCATTGATATGGATGCGGGGGAACGGGCCTGTGAACCAACCGTCAAACTCACTCCATACTCTGCGAGCTCCATGTCCCTGGATGAAGAGGTGTTGGAGGGACTCGGTATTCGGTCGGTGGGGGCAGCATTGGCACTTAGAGGCTAGCTCAATCTCCCGCCACTGAAGCTTCGTGTCAACCGGCACCCGATTGGAGAGAAGCCTCCAGATAAAGATGGCTATTGAGTTGGTGAGGCCTGCCTTCCAAACGTCCCCCAAACCTTGGATGATCGGGTTTCGCCCTCGAAGTGTGTCCCATGTCGAAGCCACCGTGAATTCCCCATGTTTAGAGAGGTTCCACCTCAGGATATCCTGTTCATCATGGAGGATCGGTGTATTAATGATGCCATCGATAACATGCTGAGGGAGGCCGGCCTGATTGTGAAGAAGCTGAAGCTTGGGCACATCCCAACCCCCATTAGTAATGAACTCCGAAACCCGGGTGGTTGGTCTTCCCCTATCATCAAGACTAAATTCCCTCAGAGGGCTATTGCCAAGCCAAATGTCATCCCAGAAGTAGATGTCCCCTTGTCCCACTAGCCATCTCATGTGCGGTTGTGCGAGGGGCCATGCTCTTGAGAGCCTTCTCCACGTAGGGCTACTCCTGCTCGGCAGTCTCAAGGTGAGCGGTGTGGAGTTGGTGCAATATTTTGCCATCATGTATCTTGCCCAAAGGGAGTTTTGCTCCCGAAAGCGCCACCAAAGTTTGATATTGAAGGCGCGGAGGACCTCCATAGTTTTCCGGATCCCAAGGCCTCCTTCATCAGTGGGCCGACACATTTGTTCCCAACCAATCCAATGGGTCCGCTTCTTCTCATTCGTAGACCCCCAAAAGAATCGGGCCATTTGTTGATCAAGTTGCTTAAGGGTACCGGCCGTGGGCTCGACGGCTTGGAAGATGTGTAAGGGGATCGCTTCAAGGGTGCTCTTAATCAACGTAAGCCTTCCTCCAAAGGATAGGTGACGGTGTGCCCATCCTGAGATCCTTCTTGCAATCTTTTCTCGTAGAAAGAGGAACATGTCCGTGCGTTTGACACCACGATAGATAGGTACTCCGAGGTAGAGGAAAGGGAAAACCCCTCTAGTGAAGCCCCCTTCCGCCTGGATCGAGTTTGCCCAATGCTCATGGGCCTCGGCAATATAGAAATTACTCTTAGCAAGGCTGACTTGTTGGCCGGAGACTCTTTCATACTTTTCAAGACAAGCTCTTAGCCGGCGCATAGGATTTGCCGCCGCTTGGGTGAAGATGATAATGTCGTCCGCATAGGCTAGATGGCTGATCTCCATGCATCTCCGGGAGGCTTTGTACGTCATGTCCTTTTGGCCGAGGATGAGCTTATCTAATGCTCGGGACAGGTATTCCGCAGCGATCACGAACAGAGCGGGGGAGATCGGATCTCCTTGCCGAAGTCCACGAGTTGATCTAAAGAAGCCCGCGGGTGCCCCGTTAACAAGGACCGAGAACCAGCAATACCCAATACACCTCTCCATAAGTGAAATCCATGAATCCGGGAATCCCATACGGCGTAAAACTTTGAAGAGGAAGGGCCATTGGACCCTATCATAGGCTTTAGCCATGTCAATCTTTACTGCCACATTAGGCGCTGGGGAGCATCTAGCAAGCTCATGGAACATTTCTTGAGCCAGAAGTGCGTTGTCGTTAAGGAGCCGACCTTTGACAAAACCACTTTGGTTTGGGGAGATGACCTGTGGGAGGAAAGGAGAGAGTCGAGAGGTGAGTACCTTGGTAATGATCTTGTTTAAAACATTGCAGAGACTGATGGGTCGGTAGTCGGTCCATGACTCCGGCGATGCCTTCTTTGGGATAAGGACAATGCTTGTGGCCGTGATGCTCCTTGGCAGGAAGGCCCCTCTGAAGAACTGTCTGATTGCTTCCACTACCTCCGGCCCCACAATGGACCAGCAGGCTTGATAGAAGGTGGCCGAGAAGCCATCAGGTCCGGGTGCACTATCTCCGGAAATGCAAAAGGTGGCACTCCTGACCTCGTCCGCACTTGGAGCATCTGCGATGTCAACGAACTGCTCGGCTGAGTGGACCTGCTGGATTAGGTCGAGGTCTGGGTCTTCAAGTGTCGGATTGTTGGGGGCAAGGAGTTGTTGGAAGAACTCCACTGCGGACTTTTTAATCTCGGCTTCCTCGGTGAGCTCCTGCCCATTGACACGAATTGAATGGATGCGGAGACGGACCCTCTTTTGTTTCACCCAGCTTTGATAGAACCGGGTATTTTTGTCTCCCTCGGCAAGCCACCTCAAAGCTGCCTTCTGTCGCCAAAAATCTTCTTCCATTCTCAGCAAAAGGATGTACTCGGCAATGTGTTTGTTGATCGCTGTCCTGTGCTCCGGAGTCGGCCTTGCCTCGAAACTAGATTGGGCCAGAGCAATTTCTTCCTCCTTTTCCTTTAGATTAGCATGGATGTTCCCAAAGACCTCTTTGTTCCACTCCTTAAGGGCCTTTTTAACTCTGGCCTGCTTGATTTGAATGTTTAGGATTCCACCCGCCCCCGTGGGTTCCTCCCATGCTTTTTGCACTACGGCCATGAATCCTTCATGTCGGATCCACATGTTCTGGAACCTGAATGCCTTGGCTCCAGCGGATGTGTTCATCTTCGTGCACCTGACAAGAATTGGTCCATGGTCCGAGGCAACCCGGGGGAGATTCGTAACCCGAGTAGCCTCGAAGGTCTTAGTCCAATCCTCACTGACAAGCACTCTATCCAACCTTTCAAAGAGGCCATTCTTGGCCCAAGTGAATGCCGCTCCATCAAAACCAGGATCAAGCAGCCTACAGTCTTCCGTTGCCTCCGCAAAATCAACCATCTCGGCTTGCCGGTTAGTATCACTTCCGACTCTGTCTTGGTGTGATAGAATGGTGTTGAAATCGCCACCGATGATCCAAGGTGTTCCCTCGAGAGGCCCGGCAATCTCTCTCATCTTGTCCCATAATTGATGTCGTTCAGCCCTTGTACATTTGGCGTACACGGCTGAAATGGCCACCGGCCTAGCAAGGCGGTGGGACTTGAGGTAACCGTGAAGGATTTGTTCCGAGTCATTCTCAATATCAAAAGTGGACCCCTCTTCCGCGAACATCCAAATCTTCCCGTTCGTGTTCGAACCAATGAAGGGCAGCCCCAAGGCCTTAGAGAATCGGTCCGGGTCCGGGTGTGTGAGCGGTTCCATTATTGCAAGAAATAAAACATTATGACAATCAATAAGTCTTTTTAGAACGTTTTGAGTGGGCGCATTCGCAATCCCCCTCACGTTCCAAAACATGAAATTGTACGACATCATTAACAGGAAGGGTGCGTACCCAAAGAGGCTGAAGGCCCTCCTTGGTAGTCAGTGCGGTGTTGCTCTTTGTTCGGGGCGACCTCCTCGGCATCGTCGGCCGAACTGTTGCCTCCTAACCTCTCGACCCCCATGTGCAACTCCATGGGGTCTTCGTCCGCATCCCCACAATTCTCAACATCAAATTCTCCGTTCGCCATGAGAGAGTAATATTGGTTAGTACTCATGTGGTTCTTTGCCGAGAATTACCCACGCCCCCTTGTCAAGGCATGGCGCGCGCCTCCTCTCGGATTCCCTCGACGAGCTGGTGAGACCGAGCGCCTCGCATTAGGGGAGCCCCACTCCACGTCCATGTTCCCACGTGGTGATGGTGGTTCGGAGGTGGGATGCAATGGGTTCCCCCGGTTCGGTGGGGACTTCCCAACCTCGGTCCCGGCCTTGAGCCCGGCATTTTGAGTTCCGGAGCTCGGTCCGCTCCCCAAAGCAGAGTCCGGCATTTTAGAGTCCGGCCTTGAGCCCGGCATTTTCGAGTTCGGTCCCTCCCAGGAAGTACCACCGATATCCTCCCCATTTGTTTTGTTATTGTTTGGTCGATCACCGGCCTTGCCTTGCTTCTTCCCATAACGTTTCCATTCATTGGAGCTGGGGGCATTCTTCCCCATATCTTGCTTCCCCTTCTCGGTTTGTCTCTCGGGTTGTGACTGTTTAGGCGGGCCGTTGTGGTAGTTTCTCTTTGGCGGCCGTTCCTTCTTGCCCGTCGCATAGCACACCTCACTTGCATGGCCGACGTGTTTACATTCTTGACAATATGATGGTATCTTGTCCCATCGGACCCGCTGCACTGTTTCTCGCCCACCAAGGTCAAGGATTATCTCTTCGGTAGGCGGTTTTGTGATGTCTATCTCGACGCAAATTCGGGCAAATGAAAGCCGAGTCTTGTTTGCCGTGGCTCGATCAATCTGTATTGGAGTGCCGAGAAGCTTGCCGATGGCGAATAAGGCGGATTGGTCGAAAAGATGAATGGGGAGGCCAATTAGGTTGCACCAAATTGCCGCAATGGGGGACTCGCAGTATGCATCAAAGTCCGGGGACCATTTGAAGACCCTCATCGGGTGACGGTCAATGAGCCATACGGGCGTACCCCTTGGGCCTCCAAGGATTCGGGCATAGTCCGCCAAGTCCTCGCATTGAATGAGAATATGTTTAGCATTAATGTACTTCCAACTGAATCCACACCGGAGTTTAATATTATCGAGAGTCTTTTGGATTTGCAGTCCGGTAGGGATAGAGTGAGAGAACTTACCCACAATGGCGTGTCCCATGCTCTCAGCAAGCTTTTGAGTTTCCGCTCCGGAGAAGTAGATGGCCGGGATGCCGTCGGACACTGAAGCAAATCCAATGTTCTGAAGCTTATCCGGCTCAAAGGCTTGAGGGCCGTTAGGGTCAGTCGAGCCTTTAAGCATGTCCGCCATCGTTTTCGGCCGGCCGGGGTGGCTTGAGGTGCCTTCACCCCCGCCATGTAGCGTGTAACTCGCCGAGCCCGACGGAGTACCCTTAAGCAAGTCCGCCATCGATTTCGGCCACGCCGAGGTCCCCGGGGTAGCTTCTACCCCCCCATGTTGAGTAACTTCATTTGGCCCTTGTGTTGCGGCATTCGCCGAGGGCTTAGGTGTATTTCCTTTTCTCTTCGGGTTGTTGTGTTCGGCTTTTCCATTCTCGGTGTGGATCTTCTCGGCACCATCGTTGTCGTTGTGTACCCTTCTCGGCTTTTCCATTCTCGGCAGTTCGGCTTTTCCTTTCTCGGTGTGGACCTTCTCGGCCTCTTCATTCTCGGTGTGGATCTTCTCGGCATCATCCATTGGCGTATCGTTGGGTGTTGGTGTTTCTCTTGTCAATACGCCCATCTCGGCACTAGGCGTGGCCTTGTTCGTTGTCTCGATAATAAGCTTTTCTCGGTTGGCGTTAGGGTTCGCCTTAGGTCGCAGCTGGCCGAGCTCCACACAATAATGTTCCGGGCTGGCCTCAAACGTAGCTCGGATCTTGCTAGTTCGTCCTCGTTCGAGAGGGGGGAAGTCCTCAAGAGATGCCCCACTCCCATTCCAAGGTGTGTGTGTGACACTTTGCATGCATCCCGAAGAGTTTTGGGGGAACTCCGGTGGTTTGTGACTGGCCGTCGGTAGGTTTCCGGCACGGAGAGGCTGCGCCGCCGCTGCATCGAGCGTTTCCACCGAGTCCAACGCTGCAAGATGAAGGATCTCATCTAGTTTTGGGTTCCTTGGTGGGGATCCAAACGATGCAACTCGTGCCATGTTAGAGGGGAAAGGGGGGGGGGGCACTTTCAAGGGGGGCTTTTGTACTTGCTATCATTTTAGGCAAGTTTGCTTTTGTACCTGATGGCTTAGGTAGGAAAGGTGGATTAGTGCTTTCAAAGTCAACTTTTGTCCCAGCCTCCAGATTAGGTAGGTTTGCTTTTCCACTTTCCAATGGGGCAAGGACAGCACATGGGGCAGCTTGTGCTTCACGTGACCTAGCAAGTCTTGGCTGGGGATTGTGGAGGGAGGGGACTTCACCGGAAACGGTCATAAGCTCGACGGCGGGAGCAGCAGTTTCCGGCGAGCCGCCTCCTTCCGGCACGGTTTCTACCGTTGGGGGCATCGAACTCTTCTTCACATTCATTCCAATGCTCCACTTCCTCTTCCTTCTTATGAGGCAAGTCGGGGTCCTCCAACCTGAAAGAGAGCCCCAAGTCGAGGGACGGAGTCGCCGGGAACAGGGATCCTTTGCATTTGGAACTACCGGCCGAAGGTCCTTCCTCCTCACCGAAGTCTATCTTCTTCCTTAGTTGCTTGTCCTCGGGCATCGGAGACGGGACAAATCTCTTACGACCATTGCCTTTGGTAGGAGGCGCCGGCGTACTTTTCCGGGCTTTGAGCTTTGCTTTAGCCATTTTTAGTTCCATGGATTTGGTCGGACGTTGAAGGGAAGCGGCCTCACCAGCTCGGAAGACCATTTGCTGATCGGAGAGGACCCGAGCTTCCTCATCCCCGGGAACAATGTCAGGCAAATGATCCGGATTTAGGGCCGGAGTGTCTATCTTTTCGTCGGGGTCCGGCGGTTGCCCCATTGTTTCGGCCAGCCGGGCGGGCTTCGGCAAGGTATGACGGGAGCCGCGAGCCAAGTCCGACATTGAAGTGGCTTTCGTCGGGGATGGGCCGGGGGTGACAGGCGGAGTGGGATTGGGAGGTGGCCGACAGGGTGGTGAGGGTGGAGGGGCGGGTGGCGACGTGAGGGATGGGTGGGTGTTTTCCGGCGATGCAATAGGGAGTTATTTTGAGAGAAGGGAGAGCGTCTCTCTCTCTCACGGATTTTTCCGTTGTCCCAATGGCTTGGAAGATGTGGATAGGAACTGCCTCAAGAGTGCTCTGAATGAGCGTTAGCCTTCCTCCAAAGGATAGATGACGATGCGCCCATCCGGAGATCCTTCTAGCGATCTTCTCTCGAATGAACATGAACATTTCGGTTTTCTTGACTCACGGTATATAGGGACCCCCAAATAGAGGAATGGGAAGGACCCCCGAGCAAAGCCTCCTTCGTTTTGGATTTCATGCGCCCAATGCTCGTGCGCTTCAGCAATATAGAAATTGCTTTTTGCAAGATTGATCTGCTGCCCGGAGACTCTCTCATACCCGTCAAGGCACTCTCTAAGCCGACGCAATGGGGTTGCAGCTGCTTGAGTGAAGATAATAATGTCATCGGCATATGCTAAGTGGCTGATTTCCATTCACCTCCTGGCCGCTTTGAAGGTCATCTCTTTTTACCAAGGATGAGCTTGTCGAGGGCCCTGGAGAGATACTCTGCGGCAATCACAAACAACGCATCCGAGTAGATTTGAAGAATCCAGTTGGGACACCGTTAATAAGAACCGAGAACCAACAAGAACCAATGCACCTTTCAATCAGGTCGATCCACGCATCCGAGAAACCCATGCGCCGAAGCACCTTGATCAAGAAGCTCCATTGCACTCTATCATACGCCTTGGCCATGTCGATCTTAATGGCCACATTCGGTGCAGGGGAGCACCTTGCTAATTCGTGGAACATCTCTTGGGCGAGGAGGGCGTTGTCATGTAGGAGCCGCCCCTTCACGAATCCACTCTGGTTCGGGAGATAACCTGTGGCAAAAAAGGTTTTTTTTTTTTTTTTTTTTTTTTTTTTTTTTTTTTTTCAATCAAACACCTCTACGGTGGAGGGTTCGTGGGTCCCTCATCCCTATATTTCCACAAGAGATAATTACAAGGCGTGGCCACACCCAAAAGTGGTGTGCCGTAACAAAATCAAGAGTAGTATGCGGTCCGATCCCACAAGGTTCGGACCTCATCATACTCCTTTCCAAAATACAATTAACCACAAAAGCTAGTCACTATTGTCTCCCGTCGTCTCATGATCAACTTTGATGCCCGTCCCCGTCTAGGTTTCGGATGTGCGACACTCCCATCTCGTCCAATCTAACCAAGTCCAATAGTTCTCTCGGTGCTGAGTTGTAGTGCATTCGTAGGCCACTGTCTTGGACTAGCCCCATTTTCGCAAGAAAGTCCGCCGCTTTGTTCCCCTCCCTGTGTATGAAGGTGGCTCGGAATTTGAGTTGGCGTTTGAGAATGGTTAGTTGCGCCACCGCTTGCCGAGCGAGTGCCGGCCCCCATCCCGTCCCATTGACCAATTTGATTGCTTGCTCTGCATCTCTGACTCAATCCAGATTGGTAGGGCCGTATTCCTTGGCTATATTTAGCCCGTGAATCATGGCCAACAGCTCCGCTTCTAACGCCGAGTGGGCCTCAAGGGGTGTGCTGACGGCGACGAGCATCTTACCCGAGTGGTCTCGAATAATCCCGCCAGCCCCTGTACTGCCGTTCGCTTCATTATAGGAGCCATCCGTGTTGAGCTTTATCCACGGCTGATCCGGGGGGTTCCATTTGATTGCCATGGCTAGGGGTGGCGCCCTGATTGCCGCCGCTTGTTGAGGAATATTGATTCCAAGTTTAACTCCCTTCCAATGTTTCGGCTTCAAGCTTCCATTAGACATAGCATTTCGAATGAACATGTGGACCTGCCATACCACGTTTTGTGGTTTAAACTGTGTGCCTTGGTGGCGGCTCCTGTTTCTCTCCGACCATATAAACCAAAGGATGAGGTATGGAGTGGCTCGGCTAAGATGTTTCTTGTTCGGCTGTTGGCACCTTCGCGCCCACACTTCGATTCTCGTAGGGATTGTGTCATTGATATGGATGCGTGGGAACGGGCCTGTGAACCAGCCGTCGAACTCACTCCATACTCTGCGAGCTCCATATCCCTGAATGAAGAGGTGTTGGAGTGACTCAGTGTTCGGTCTGTGGGGGCAGCATTGGCACTTAGAGGCTAGCTCAATCTCCCGCCACTGAAGTTTCGTGTCAACCGGTACCCGATTGGAGAGAAGCCTCTAGATAAAGATGGCTATTGAGTTGGTGAGGCCTACCTTCCAAACGTCCCCCAAACCATGGATGATCGGGTTTCGTCCTCGAAGTGTGTCCCATGTCGAAGCCACCGTGAATTCCCCATGCTTAGAGAGGTTCCACCTCGGGATATCCTGTTCGTCATGGAGGATCGGTGTATTAATGATGCCATCGATAACATGCTGAGGGAGGCCGGCCTGATTGTGAAGGAGTTGAAGCTTGGGCACATCCCAACCACCATTTGTAATGAACTCCGAGACCCGGGTGGTTGGTCTTCCCCTATCATCAAGACTAAGTTCCCTCAGAGGGCTATTGCCAAGCCAAATGTCATCCCAGAAGTAGATGTCCCCTTGTCCCACTAGCCATCTCATGTGCGGTTGCGCGAGGGGCCATGCTCTTGAGAGCCTTCTCCACGTAGGGCTACTCCTGCTCGGCAATCTCAAGGTGAGCGGTGTGGAGTTGGGAGCAATATTTTGCCATCATGTATCTTGCCCAAAGGGAGTTTTGCTCCCGAAATCGCCACCAAAGTTTGATATTGAAAGCGTGGAGGACCTCCATAGTTTTTCGGATCCCAAGGCCTCCTTCATCAGTGGGCCGGCACATTTGTTCCCATCCAATCCAATGGGTCCGCTTCTTTTCATTCGTAGACCCCCAAAAGAATCGGGCCATTTGTTGATCAAGTTGCTTGAGGGTACCGGCCGTGGGCTCGACGGCTTGAAAGATGTGCAAGGGGATCGCTTCAAGAGTGCTCTTAATCAACGTAAGCCTTCCTCCAAAGGATAGGTGACGGTGTGCCCATCCTGAGATCCTTCTTGCAATCTTTTTCCCGTAGAAAGAGGAACATGTCCGTGCGCTTGACACCACGGTAGATAGGGACACTGAGATAGAGAAAAGGAAAGGCCCCTCTAGAGAAGCCTCCTTCCGCCTGGATCGAGTTTGCCCAATGTTCATGGGCCTCGGCAATATAGAAATTACTCTTGGCGAGGCTGACTTGTTGGCCGGAGACTCTTTCATATTTTTCGAGACAGGCTCTTAGCCGGCGCATAGGATTTGCCGCCGCTTGGTTGAAGATGATAATGTCGTCCGCATAGGCTAGATTGCTGATCTCCATGCATCTCCGGGAGGCTTTGAACGTCATGTCCTTTTGGCCGAGGATGAGCTTATCTAATGCTCGGGACAGGTAGTCCGCCGCGATTACGAACAGAGCGGGGAGATCGGGTCTCCTTGCCGAAGTCCTCGAGTTGATCTAAAGAAGCCCGAGGGTGCCCCGTTAACAGGACCGAGAACCAGCAACACCCAATACACCTCTCCATAAGTGAAATCCATGAATCCGGGAACCCATACGGCGTAAAACTTTGAAGAGGAATGGCCATTGGACCCTATCATAGGCTTTAGCCATGTCAATCTTTACTGCCACATTAGGCGCTGGGGAGCATCTAGCAAGCTCATGGAACATCTCTTGAGCCAGAAGTGCGTTGTCGTTAAGGAGCCGACCTTTGACAAATCCACTTTGGTTTGGGGAGATGACCTGTGGGAGGAAAGGAGAAGTCGAGAGGTGAGTACCTTGGTAATGATCTTGTTTAAAACATTGCAGAGACTGATGGGTCGGTAGTCGGTCCATGACTCCGGCGAAGCCTTCTTTGGATAAGGACTATGCTTGTGGCCGTGATGCTCCTCGGCAGAAGGCCCCTCTGAAGAACTGTCTGATTGCGTCCACTACCTCCGGCCCGCCCCAATAGGCCAGCAGCTTGATAGAAGGTGGCCGAGAAGCCGTCGGTCCGGGTGCACTATCTCCGGAAATGCAAAAGGTGGCACTCCTGACCTCGTCCGCACTTGGAGCATCTGCGATGTCAGCGAACTGCTCGGCTGAGTGGACCTGCTGGATTAGGTCGAGGTCTGGATCTTCAAGTGTCGGATTGTTGGGGCAAGGAGTTGTTGGAAGAACTCCACTGCGGACTTTTTAATCTCGGCTTCCTCGGTGAGCTCCTGCCATTGACACGTATTGAATGGATGCGGAGACGAACCCTCTTTTGTTTCACCCAGCTTTGGTAGAACCGGGTATTTTTGTCTCCCTCGGCAAGCCACCTCAAGCTGCCTTCTGTCGCCAAAATCTTCTTCCATTCTCAGCAAAAGGATGTACTCGGCAAATTGTGTTTGTTGATCGCTGTCTGTGATCCGGGGTCGGCCTTGCTTCGAAACAAGATTGGGCCAAGCAATTTCTCCTCCTTTTTCTTTTAGATTAGCATGGATGTTTCCAAAAACCTCTTTGTTCCACTCCTTAAGGGCCTTTTTAACTCTGGCCTGCTTGATTTGAATGTTTAGGATTCCACCCGCCCCCGTGGGCTCCTCCCATGCTTTTGCACTACGGCCATGAATCCTTCATGTCGGATCCACATGTTCTGGAACCTGAAAGCCTTGGCTCCAGCGGATGTGTTCATCTTCGTGCACCTGACAAGAATTGGTCCATGGTCCGAGGCAATCCGGGGGAGGTTCGTAACCCGAGTAGCCTCGAAGGTCTTAGTCCAATCCTCGCTGACAAGCACTCTATCCAACCTTTCAAAAAGGCCATTCTTGGCCCAGTGAATGCCGCTCCATCAAACCAGGGTCAAGCAGCTACAATCTTCCGTTGCCTCCGCAAAATCTACCATCTCGGCTTGCCGGTTGGTATCACTTCCGACTCTGTCTGGGTGAGATAGCATGGTGGTTGAAATCGCCAACGATGATCCAAGGTGTTCCCTCAAGAGGCCCGGCAATCTCTCTCATCTTGTCCCCATAGGGATGTCTTTCAGCCCTTGTACATTTGGCGTACACGGCTTAGATGGCCACCGGCCTAGCAAGGC